>NC_051154.1:289205710-289265710 GCF_013339745.2 Dermacentor silvarum
GCTCGAGATCACGTTAAGGACCGCACAAAGAGCGATGGAACGAAAAATCTTAGGACTAACGTTAAGAGACAGGAAGAGAGCGGTGTGGATCAGAGAACAAACGGGGATAGCCGATATTCTAGTTGACATTAAGTGGAAGAATGGAGCTGGGCAGGCCATGTAATGCGTAGGATGGATAACCGGTGGACCATTAGGGTTACAGAATGGATACCAAGAGAAGGGAAGCGCAGTCGAGGTCGGCAGAAAACCAGATGGGATGATGGAGTTAGGAAATTTGCAGGCGCAAGTTGGAATACGCTAGCGCAAGGCAGGGGTAATTGTAGATCGCAGGGAGAGGCCTTCGTCCTGCAGTGGACATAAAATAGGCTGGTGATGATGATGACATACATAGCAAGTACATACAGCTATAGTTGGCTTAATCGCTGTAGGATATTTTGTTGTAAAAGTAGAATTCTGTGTACTATTTTACTGCTGCCATGCAGAAATACTTTTTTTCTTGTACCATGGAACACTGACAGTGTTGAATGAAATTTAATGTGGTGTGGTGTATTCTACTAATTTAATTTTTTAAAATTTTGTCTGTCATGTATCAGAGATTAGTTTACCTTGTAGAAACAATGTTGTGTGATCTCTTACGCTACTGCTGTTGTCCTGCATGTTTTGTAATTTTGAAATGTATTTTAAGTATTGAAGAAGCGGCAACAGCCACAGAAAGTAGCCATCTTATCCAGCACGTTATGGGTGAGAAATCGTAGCAGGCACTTTGGCATATCTTCTTAGCAGTATGATGCGATTTGTTGTAATTTTTTGGCCTCGTTCCTGCCTTATTCATTTTAGTATTGTGCAAATGGTAATACGTTAACATAGAGACAGAGTAATCACTCAAGGGCGAGACATGGCTGGAGGAGACAGGACACATAAGCATCCTTTGTCCATGTATGAATGTTGCGCGGTTACTCTGTCCTCATCTACCAACAAGCCAAAATTTCTCGTCAGGTACGATTACTAATTCTCTGTTATTACAATTTCATCAACGCAACAATGAAAGGACATATGTACACACACAGTAACACAAGAGACTTCAAATGATGAAGAGTCATAGAACAAAGCATTGCTGGAGCCAATGTTTCGACAAGGAGAATAATACAAGTCCTCTTGTCAGCGTGTTGGCTCCAGTGACATTTCTCGTTCTATCACTATTTACCGTTAAAAGGAACCAATTATTGCTCTTGCTGAAGTATTATGCATTATGTAATAAAAATTGGCAGGGTGAAAGGTCAAGAATGTGAAAGTTTTTCTGTAGTCTAATGCTAGATCCAAGACAGGCAGAGAAACAAGAATAAGATTTAGAGAAGCACTTTGTTAGCACTACCCAGTTGGCCAGCTTCATTTGCAGCTTGCACTTTATTGCATTAATAACCATAGAAATTAGTAAATAAATTAGCTTGATTTACTTTTGTCAAGAGATGCTCAACTTGCATTAAGGCAGGTTAAAAAATATACAATGACATTTTAAGATGACAGGCTTGCAGTTGATTAGCACACCACTTGGTGGCATGAGCTCAGGTTCGGGTTGCACACTCTTTTTCGTCTTTGCTGGCATTTTCATAAACATAACTTTGGCTTCGTTATTGTTGGGGTTCTAGTGTTGTAGGAGCTAACTGTTTACCTTTTTTTGTATTAGTAACCACGTTACATGGACAACTGCTGCATTTTTGTAAATTACGACATGGTAGGACTTGAAACATTTGTGCAAATTTGTTGCAGGTAGAACTTGGCGGCTCCTGCTCCTGCCTTCCACCACCACCCTGTCCCGACTGCTTCCACTAGAGAGTTGGCAACCTTAGTGATGATGCCAAGCAGTCCGATGGCAGACGGCAAGATGCAGGTAAATACATGCAATCCAGCAGTGTCTTGACTGAAGCAGCCTGTAGCCACTCAGCAATGAATTAACCTTGAAGTAGTTCCACTATTCCACGTCCCTCTATTGGTGCAGCAATGCTCAAGTCCACGCAGTTTGTTTTAGCCGCCAAAAAGCTATGTGGATTAGACGAACCACGATGCACATTTTGATACTAGTGGAAACCACTTATACAATTTTTTTCTTGCTTAGCACTAATAAAGCTTTACCGATTTGAAAGCAATACAGTGTGCTCTCAGAAGTGATATTTGGCATATTTTTACTAGGACCGCCTCATTGTTAAACCTGCGGATAAACATACGCCAAAACAGAGTTTTCTGCGAGTTCATCCTCATCTTTGTGCGTTTCTGCATGAGATATATATTTCTGAAACCATTGTGCGTACACACTACATGTCCTGAGCACTTGGATCACGTTAGTTTACAGCTTTTGCTAGAAGCCATTTCTCTGAAAATAAAAATAGGTCATTTTGCCCATTTTTAACGGCCCATAATAAACTGATGATCAAGGAAAACAATTTTAGGTGTAAGGCTTCATTCTCCAGAGAAAAATTTGTTCTGCTCTCACATTGAAGAAACCGGTATCTTGGCTATGCCTTTCGGTGCCTTAGAACAAAATTCACATCGAACTTACACCAGTAAAAAAATGTTTCACCTGGAAATATGTCACAAAATCATAATTTGTCTGATATTGAAAGGCCTCCAATTTTTCAAAAGGAAATCCGAAATGGTCGAGGGCTAGGTTGGGGGGGGGGGGACAGTTTGTATGCAATAGCCTTCTTACAGAAATGGGGCATACGGAGGGCCAAGTAACATACACCTGACATTACGTTAAGGTGAAGTTATTGATTCACACAAGACAAAATGACAAGCATTCCGTCCTATAAGTAGTTCCTTACATTTATTTATACCTTTTGCACATTTATTTACCTTCAGTCAGGTGACCTGTGTCTGTTTTCATTATCTGCTATGTGTAGATGGCAAGATTCAGATTTGTCCTATGGTGAAGAATATTTTGGTGTTTATAGATGTGGGCTTCTGTTTTTCAGGTTGCTGCGAAATTTTACCCGAGCTGGGCCACACACTTGAGCCAGGCCTCTTGGAAAGGATGCCATAATCAGACTTCACGCGTCGATGTCAGAGGATGCCAGGGATCAAGGCAACCTGTTGTGCCCCACTATTCAATGTTTGGTGACCCTTCTATGTGTTTCACCTATTTCGCAGCTGTACCTCGGCTGCCATCTATCCAAAGAGCATCGCCAGCTGTGCCCACTTGTTGAACTAGTAATTACTAATTACAAGTGTGCCCACTTGATGCCCAGTTTCTCGTAGTTATTTTGTACTTGTATATGTAATTGATAGGTTCTTAACTGTTGTAATGCGTAAGGCTAAAACACTGACTTACATCATGTTTTGTTCATTTATTGATCTGCAGCGCTGTAAAACGTTCAAGAATTTTAACTCAACTAGTGCCCCATAGCAGGATAAATTCAAGAGCAAAATTGAGCACCTATTTCAAGCACCTGTTATTTTTTAAAAAGGAAAGAACGTAGGACATGTAAAAAAACAGTATTATAGTAGGAAAACCTGGCTGCCCATCATAAGTGTCGTAATAATGTGACTTCCTTTCAGTGCAATGATACCAGTGGCACTGGTGGACAACGTTTGAGACATGAAACCCATGATACGCTTGGCATTCGTCAGTATGGCAAATAGGCTTGCCACACTTACGAATGTCAACGGTACTGTAGGTTTCATGCACACATTGGTTGTGTTACACCTTATGAGAATTGCATGTCTCGAACATGAAGGTTTACAGCAGTGCTTTGAATCACCACTAATTTCCTAATTTTCAATATTTATGAATGCAAGAGTAATGGTACAGATCATGTAAAAATTATTTTACAGGCTATATGCCTATAGATACACGCTTCTGATGACACAGCACCGACATGTGGTGGCGGGATGTATGTCTTTATTTCAGATTTAAATGTTGCCTTCCAGGCCTGGGTTAGTCTACTACATTGAGAGCGCATGCACTAGAGGGAAGTGAATTTAACTAAGAATGATAAACTTCAAAATATCTTGTTCGTGGCACTAATTTGACAATCAGCAAGGTTCTTTCTGCATTCATTTCCAAATTTGTGATATATATTATATGACTGGTTTCATTAATGTGAGAACAAATATTTGTTTATTGTCAACATAGTTGATGTTGCCCATTTGCACACCATTCCTTAACAGGCTAAAAATTCAATGTAATAATGGGGTGTTTAAGGTTTTGCGCACTCAGTTTAAGGGACGCAAATGGTGGCATACAACAGAATGCACGAAAGAACAAAAAAATGCAAGTAGGACATGGGGCTTTGAGGCAGATGCTTTGGTGTGCTATTTCTAAAACTCCCTGCGCTCTGCCTGAATGCATTGTCTAACGCTTTGGTAGAATACACTGGCAGCCACTTATTCAGGTGAAATGCTTCTCGAAACAACTTTTTAAAATTATTTCAGTGAGAGATTTGAAAAAATCCTGCTGCATATAGTTTTATATGCAGATTTTAAGTATGTCAGTGGTTTTTGTGTAGCTGCTATATTTTTTTTAGTTATATCCTACACAGTGGCAAAGTATCTGCGGGCACTTTAATGTATATAACAGTTTCACAAGAATGATCGTGCTGTATCTTATTCAGCTCGTAGATCGCAAAGTGCCGATATCTACCGAAACAGCATGTAAAATTACTGAAACTATGCAAAAAATAGGACACTTGAAATAATTTTGAAAGATATTGCAATTTCAAGTAGATATTAGCATTCTATATACCTTAAGAGTATGTAAGCCGAATCTCGTTAGTATCGGACAAATGTAAGTGCACAAAGTTATTTGCATGGGATTGTGAAAAAATTATTAAAGTGTACGGAGCTTTACTTGCATAGTCCCACTAAGTTTACATGTTTCGATAGATATCGGCACTTTGTCATCTACAAAGAGCTAAGTTAGCACAATGGTTTTTGTGAAAATTTAATACAGAAGAAACTGCCCGCAAAGATCATATACATTGTGCCATTGTTTAAGACATAACTGAAGAAATGTAGCAGCTAAACAAAAATAACATATATGAAATCAGCTTGAAGAACCCTCTAATTGGCTTAATTTTCAAACCTCTAGTACAAAAAATAAAAGAAAATCATTTTGAGTAGCATTTCTCTTGAACACAAGATTTAATAAACAAAACGTGTCCCTTGCTATAGTCGCCTTTAACATAGTGACACAACTTCTATATAATCACTGAAGCGCTTTAGATCACAAGAACTTTATATGAGTGACGTGCAAATGCATTTACTGAGAGTAAATTACAGTCGTTACGTAATCTGCTCTTAGGATGACTTGTGATGAGTAAAAGAAGCCTTCCTCATGTCTACTTTCTGCATGTGTCTTTCAGCTTTTTCTGTATGTGTCTTTTACAGCTGCATGTGTGCAGCTGAGTTCAGTTTAGTTACCACCTGGTCTGCTTCCTTCCTTGTCCTCATGATTCATGCGCTATCTTTGTCATGCAAAATACAGCTACCTGTGCTACATATTTTGCCAGCATGATTGATTTATGGCAAGTCTTGTATTAGTGCTTATTGCAATCAGTGAAATTGTTGGTGTCTTAAAAACTTAGTCCTAAAAAACCATGTTTAGGTCAACTTCAATAAAATGTTTAGCTTAAATATTGCTGTATGTTTTTTGTAATATTGTCAGTTTTCAAGTTTGTATCCACTGTTGCAGATTGTATGAAAGAATAAAATTGATGCACAACTTTTTAATATGGTGTTTTTCAGATCAATTTTCAACTCAAGCTAAGAAACATGCATGAGTTGTGTGGGAAAAGTGCCAACAAGAGTACCATAAGGTAAGACAGCTGTTTTTACTGTTAAATTGGATTATCGATTGCCAACCAGTTGCTGTCTTGAATTTTGTACTGCATAGATTATGTAATCTAAGTTGGAATATTGTTTTTCTTGCACTTCATTATCTGGTTCTCCTTTTTGCACCAGTGTAGCCCTTTGTTATATTTCATGTGTACATTATTTGCATAGGAGGTTACATCCTAAGTTCTAAATAAAAATATGTCTGAGGGAACAGTGAAATAGGTTTAGCTTAAGAACCTTTCGACAATATAAAATTATGACTTGAGTTGGGGTGAATCGAACTTTTGCATGAGTGACATACAATTTTATGGTGTCATTATGGTTCAGAGTGACATTGTAGTGTCATGCACATACAGCTGCAAGGTGCATATTGGGTGTTTCTTTAAAACTGTTTCCTTGGTTGGCCATTGATTCCAGTTTAATAGTAAAGAGAACTGTCTGGTGTTCATGGTGATTCTCTGCTGACTGATACATTTGAGACTTCCAGAAGGCGGGATCAAATCCCGGCCACGGTGGCAGCATTTTGATGGAGGCGAAATGCAAAAACGCCCATGTGCTTGCGTCGTAGTGCACGTTAAAGAACCCCAGGTGGTCAAAATTAATCCGGAGCCCTCCACTACGGCGTGCCTCATAATCGGAACTGGTTTTGGCACATAAACCCCAAAAAGAAGACACTTCCAGAAGACAATAACAAAATGACGGAATAATCACTTTTTGTTGCTAACCTCCCTTGTGCTTAGCTATGGATTCATTATTATTCTATGTTGTCTTTTCACGATAGTCACTTTGCACTGTCGGCAAAAGTTTGTGACTCATTTTGAAAAGCGGCTCGACACTGCCAGCAGAGAGTCGAATGACTTACATGGATTGGTTAGATTACTCTATTTGCAAGAGTCCTGCACCAAGCACTAGGGGTATCGCGACACATACAAATGGAGTCATCAGACTCGTCAAGAATAGTTACCTGATTCCTTCAACAGTGGTCATGTGACCCTTTATCTTGAGTCGTCTGACTCACCTAGAATAGTTAAGACTCCCTTAGCAGTAGTCATGTGACCCTCTATCTTGAGTCGTCTGACTCATCTAGAAGAGTTAACAGACTCCCTCAGCAGTAGTCTTGTAACCCTCTTAGAGGGTCCAGGAGACTACTAGAAAAGAGTGTGCAAGACTACTGCGTGAGGAGTTAAGTAACCACCTTGTATACATCACAGATAGTCTTCGGACTCTCTGGCGAAAGAGAGTTCGGGTGTCTCCCCCAAAGTGTGTCATATATGTGGCGAGTCCAGACTCTTCGAAAAGAGTAAGGGATACTCTTTTTTTTCTTAGTGTGTGTAATAAATTAAGCTGTGAGTTCTTTAGGTTATTTCGCACTGTGGTACGGCATTTCTTGCTTCCGTTTTTGTTCTTCGGATAGGCGGACATCATCATGACAACAATATGCACGGCTTACGGAAATATAGTAACGGCTCAGTATTAAATTTTTCTTCGAATGCCTCACTTTGAGAGTTTATTAATCGAAACTGTTCTCGAGTATCTGTGGCCTAATCAGTTTTGTATGCCCTATACACCATGTCGAGAATTGCACCGTATAGAGCCTTTCATCGTATACCCTTCGTCCGTATTCTGTACGGGAAAAGAGAGAACTATGTTCATAAGATTTTTAATAAGTTACCAGTGGAAATAATTTCATGAAGTGGCAAAAAGAAATTTAAATAACTTTATATATTACTTATTTTTGTAATACGGGGGAATGTTGTGTAAATTTGTCTATTATATGTATATGCATATGCACAAACTAGAATAGATATATACGTAACCCATGAATTGCATATTCAGGCATTAATTTTCACATCTGCGCAACACTAATACCTACTTGCAAACGCCACTTTTGTCGGCATTTTCTTTATAGTTTTTTCTTCGCGCTGTTTATCATGCACCCGTCGTGGAGTGGAACTGCATGCAGCCTATGAAGCCATTGTGACTTTGGCAGGCGCGAAATTGTATTTTGCTCACACTAGCAATAAATCTTATTATTATTATTATTATTATTATTATTATTATTATTATTATTATTATTATTATTATTATTATTATTATTATTATTATTATTATTATGAGTGGCACGAGCAGCGACTGACACATTTGTCATTTGTTTCTTCTCAGAAACTAGCGGTTAGAGAACGACTTTCGGTGTGTCATTGAGGTGGGACGAAATTAAAAATAAATCACACAAAAATAAAAACAGGCAGAGATCGATGGTTCTACGTATTGTTGATGATAGACATGACATCACAGCACAGGTTTAGTGCAGTAAAGAGCTAATTAACTTTCAAGAATAATTAGAAACAATAAAGGAAAATTTAATTGCCCTACACCAAAGCACATAATTGGACACTTTAGATACCCACCACTTCAGTACAGGTTCCCGTGAAGCTCCAAGACCACAAGTGACGTCATCGGTGGCGACATACGTAAAGCAGGGGTATCCGCTCTTTACTAATAAAAATGAAATAAAGCTAATTAGAGCTACACACCATCGGACGCAGAGTGAACGCCTGCCTAACACAGCAGACGGGTGACGTCACTCCCTCCTCTCCCTGCGCGTACCTGCTCCGTCGATCAGTCTCGCGCGCCAGCAGCGCGCCAGCGTTCGTTACATGCTCCCACGTCATGCTCTAGGGGGCGCGTTTCGTGCGCCATCCGCTAGGGGGCTACGCATCGCGCCCTCCTCGCCCACCTTCTCTCCCTCGCCCGCTCTTCTGTGCGTGACGGTTTTCCACCAGCTTGGTTCGCTCGTTTCTCATTTATTATTATTATTATTATTATTATTATTATTATTATTATTATTATTATTACTATTATTATTATTATTATTATTATACTGTTGATGACTGTCGTATCCTGCAGTCGGAAATGTTTTCCTTTTCTAAATGGTGCAAAGATAATAAAGTCACTTTGAATGCTTCTGAGCTTAAAAGTCATTCCAATTCCACACGCAAAACAGCAAGCATTTCGTTTTCTTATTCTGTTGATTATGTACCATTGCGTAAGGTCTGTGAGATCAATGCTCTCGGTGGAGTTTTTGATGCACCCTTACACTTTTCAGCTTAAACTAAACGCGTTGGGGTACCTCTCTGCTCTGTTTGCGGACTATCGAGATAATTCAATTCTCCTACACTGTTCCGCAAGTGGTACACAACAATCTATCTTCCTCAACTCGAATACGCACCGAAGGTCTGGAATGGCATTTAGTGATTCAACAGTGACATTATAGATCGGGTCCAGAAAAAGTTTCTAAGCATACATCACCAGCGCTTTTCTAATAGGGACACTGGACCTTACTCTAGCACTGTTGGATTATGGTCATCGCCATTGCTTCGCTGCCGACGTAATCGCGCTGACGTTGTTTTTCACGGTAACCTCACCTGCCCCGAACTCTTCAGTTGTATCATGTTTCACAATCCGCGCAAGATCATCAGAGAACATAGACCTTTACTTGTTCGTGCCTGTCATCACCAACACTCAACCGTCACAGAATACAGAATACGCTTACCTTGATGATCTTGATATTTTTCACATCTCGCTCTACTGTTTTTTTCCCGAGCTTCGCGTTGTTGTGTCATAGTTTCACATATTGTTCCACTGGCTTTCTCCTCCTTTTTCT
The DNA here is from genome assembly GCF_013339745.2 of Dermacentor silvarum. Taxonomy (NCBI): domain Eukaryota; kingdom Metazoa; phylum Arthropoda; class Arachnida; order Ixodida; family Ixodidae; genus Dermacentor; species Dermacentor silvarum. The sequence goes on from NC_051154.1 coordinate 289,215,204, forward strand.
TTTGTGTTCATTTAGCGCCTTGTTGTATCTACTCTTCTTTTCAAGATTGTTATTTTTTTTCATGGTTTTGTTTTTACTGATTTGTTTTTTATGTATGCATGCGCCAACACTTAGACGTCATGGTTGTTCCTGGGTACTTTAAATAAACATGATTGATTATTATTATGTTATACTACTAGTACAACAAGACGCAGATTTAATAGCTGCTAGTTTTTAGAATGATGCTTTCATGGGCGCTATAATTTAAAATGATTCCAAACTGTTGTGATTCCAAACTCCTGACGTCAAATATACGTAACTACCGACGGAAGCATGGGGCTGTGAACAGCAGCGTTGTTTGAACAACCCAATCAAACACTCTGCTCGTTTATAGGAGGTCACCTTTGTTCGCTTTCAAAAACAATAACATTGTCCAGACTCAGCGGTTTTTCTTATCTGATTGGCTGACAAGAGGCGAGGAGCACGCTCTAGTGGAGAGGGTTTCGATGGGGCCGAGCCAGCACAGTGAAAATAGATAACCGCATGAAGAGGGTGGTGCCGGCTTTTCCGATTGGTCCGCTTCGCATTACTTAGCTTGCGGGGGCTGGTCGAAAATCGCGGCGGTGTGCAACGGAAGGATAAGAATGCCGCTAAAACGGATATTAGCAAGGAAGAGTTGGCAGAGCGATGTCGTATACATGCCGAAAGGGCTCGATAATGTTTTACTGGCGCGAAAAAAGGTTTATCATGCGCAAATAAATACACATTCAAAGGCAGGTGCGAGTAGCGAGGGCCTGAGCGATCGGCGGGCAGCCATCTTCTATTCCTTTCGGAACGGGGCAGTCTGTGGCTATTCAGAAAAATTTTCAGTTTTGTTCGGCATATTAATAATGCATTTTTTTCGCGTACACGTCATTTTGACGTGGTCAGTTTTCGCGGTTTTGTGAGGTCGCGTGACAGACAGGCGAAGTGGGCGTAGGCAGAAAACATTGGACCAATAGCAGAGGGCTAATTGTGAAAAGGCGTTGAACCAAGAATGATTATTTTTTTGTTCGGTTTAATCATGCATAATCAGTGTGTACATGTTATATCACATGGGGATTGCTATCGCGGTTTTCTTGACGCCGCGTGACAGACAGGCGAAGTTGGGAGTGGCCCGAAATTGTTTTGACCAATCGTGGAGGCTGATTGCAGAAATTGGAATCAAAATAGTTTGGAATCATTTTATGTTATAGCGCCCCAGGATTAGGTCACATTCAAATCTCACGCCCGCTTGTAGACGCAAATAAAACGGTGTAGTGCGAATTATATTATGTTGTGAACATGAAAACTGTAGAAAGCGTTTCATAAGTATAAGAACTTTTCCTCATTCCCGGCCACATTGGTTAATGTTACATTTGCTGTCACAATTAGCTGGCGTCTGTTCATACCAACTACATTACCATAAGAACTGCTATGTGAGTACCGGCCCAGAATTAGTGACCTATTCTGAAAACTGTACAGAAAGTTTTCACAGCACCGAGAAAACCAAAAAATCTTCTCAAGTGTTACATATCTGCTCTCATTTGGAAACCGTAGTAGTATATAACTACTTGTTTGGAAACTGACGTGAAATTAAGAATCGCTGATCGCTCTTATGTAAGATAAAGTTGTTTGTCAGAACGGGCACGGCCATATCTGGTGCAAGGCGCTTTCAAGACGTCTGTTGCGTGTGACATTTGGTGACGCCTTGAGTTCGCACTCGAAGTTGACGAGGGAATAAAGTGTGGCAGGTGGTATGGATGAGCGCGTCATGTATAGTCACGAGTAGAATAATGATGGCCGCGAACACGCAAAGTGCTAGATGGGACAACAGAGGTGGTGAGGATTGGACAGTTCACTCCGATTTCAGGACAAGAGGGTAATAACGTGCAATTGTGCAATAACAGCGGCGAGACTGAACGAACTCTGCTTAGTCACCGTCAACGCGAAGGTAGCGGCAGGCGACGTTCCCGTCAGCTCCTCTGAAGACGTTACGGGCTGCCTCATTTGAGCGGCTTACTTACACGATGACAAGCACAAGTGTTTAACTACAGCTGCCTTGGGACAACCTTAACCTTCCGAGTGCAAGGCGAAGCCATATTATTTGATTGGCAAGCCCGCAGTCCAAGCACTGCCGTGGGGACTGCCTAAGGACATCTGCTTGCAGCGATCATTGCGCAGTCGAAAGTAGCTAAGGCAATCGAAAGCAGCGCAGCCGACAGTCTTGCGGGCCAAGCATTGACGCACAGGCCAACGCTGAAACTAGCTTAAGACACGCAGCGACTGTCCAGGAGAACTATAATCAAAAGCTTTTCTTGTGTGTGTTCTCAATTGCAAAGACCTGTGTGACCGAGGGATAAAGCCGACGCTTGGTCACACAGGGTCGACTGTATCACAGGGTCACACGAAGCAGTCCACCAATAGCTCCTTGTTCTTAAATCACTGATTATACAAGACTACGTACTTTTAGCCAGCAAAATGCAGCTTCATCTTCAAACACGTGCCCAAATTCCCGCATGTTCATGCTGAATCATGGCTAAGGAAACCAAATTTAATTTTTTTTCGGCAGATCAGCCTGCAGAGCATGACCACGTAAATGTGTCTGCTGTATCCACTAATTTTGTGCACCCTTCCACAAGAGGTTTCAAAAATTTCATAACTATCGAAAACTTGCGGATTAGGTGTCGGCACTACTAATTGAAATGGAGACGATGTACGTGGAATATGAGTTTGGCTGATTTCCTGATATTGAAACCCTCTGCTTGTAGCGAATCGATATTGTATTTTTCTCGACAATAACTTTTTTAAAGAAAGCAGGTAATCTCCCACCTATAGAGAAGCAAGCACGAGAGAGAGAGAAAAAGTAAGGGAAAAGCAGGGGGGTTAACCAGAGGATATCTCCGGCTATCTACCCTGTACCGAGAAAGGGGGAAAAAGAGCGAGAGATGAGATAAAAAAAAGAAAAAAAAAAGAAATAAGAGGAAGCATAAGTAAACAGGAAAACCTTGAAAGTGAAAGTCAGCCACAAATTTGTTTCACACTTTACGAATTCTGAGCACGCTCGCCTAAATTACGCCGGACTATTTTACACTGCCGATGTTTTACTTCGTTATCTAATGCCACATCACAGCAAAATGTCACATTTTGCTGCACTGCCGCTCGACCACTGCATGCACTGACGCACCGCAGGGACCACTTAATTTATTCAGACCGGCATCAAACGTATTTCATAATATTCTTTAAATGCAGGCCGACAGTGTTGAAATTTATGTGGCTACTAGAGCATGCGACCTGGGGGCCCACTAATTTATTTTTGTTCTTTAACAGCTATGAGCTGTTCAACGGGCCCGCGACGCAGCAGAGATACTCGGCCTTTCTATACCGACGTGGGAGCGGTCCGCTACGTTCTGACGTGCGTTCTGAAGGATCTCAATAAAATTTTACCATACCATTACCACCCAAACACCATGATAGCCTTGATATCGATCTGATCGTTCAAGACCTGCATCATAAATAAGTGATACCTAAGCACTACATACGTGAGTGACCCGTTCGGAAAGCCAGAGCACTCTTTATAACCAAATGAGGCGACGTTTGAAGGCGTAATGCGCAGTAATGGCCCTCGTATGCGCGAAAATGTGTTGTTGTTGATGATGATAATGATGTCGATGATGACTACGACGACTTTCCTTTATAACATCTGACATCATTCTTTTTAACTATTCCAAATTTCTCAATTTTGCGTCCTTTATAGACTCGTAAAACCTTTTGCTTAAATTCTTTGTCAAAACTCCATACTGGCTATGAGTCACTCTTGGAGGCAAACAAACAAACAAACAAACAAACAAACAAATAAACAAACATGACACGTACCTACCATGGGGGATCGGCGGTTCTTTCGAACCTTCGTTTTATTTCTAGTTCATTTTGTACCCTGGGCACGCGTCTCCCAGTACATGGCAAACAACTGCACATTTGCTCGCATTTACTACTTTGAATTTGCTCTCCAATTTTTAATATCGTATATAAAAATATATCATAATTATCGCCCAGCACGTGGAGTAGCATGCCAGGCGATCAGCCAGACTAACATCTCCAGCACATCATTAAAGCTTGTATATATATCTCTCCAATATTTATCTCCCTTGGCTAGTTGCGGTCATCTTCTTCTAAGTATCTACATCATGAGGGCGCTGCGTAGTTTTGTACAGATCTTGAATCACGTGCATCTCGCGCATTCGGCTGTGGAACACCGGCATCCTGCAGACGATGCGCTGTGGTTCCGTCGGTTGTCGAAATTTTCAGCAACTCCCTGAAGCCTCTTGCCTCAAGGAAAACGCTGTCATGGCGGTTGTCTGCCCCTTGGCCACGGAATGCGACGCGAAGAAATTTTGGCTGACTACAACCGGCCCGAGGAAGACGGGAAGGGGCCCGGTGGCGGTCGCCGTGGCCGCCACGGAGTACTCGCTACCGCAGTCAACATCCGTGGATCGAACATTCCTGGACGGGCCCTGCACGTGCGTCGCCGAGGGCGGCAGCGGAACTTTGGCCGTGACGCTCAGTCGGCACCAAGCCACGTCCTTGTCCACCGTGTGCGGAATCCGTTGGTTGCTCCGGTCCATTGGCCTCAACTGCCGTCCTGGGGCGCCCATGGCGGCGGCTGCGCCCGGGGCTACGGGAGCAGCTGAGGCGCCAGCATCCCCACCATCGATGGCAGGTGTTTGTGGTGGTTACGCCGGGCCTGGGGTCCACGGCGGTGAGGGGGCGGTTGTTTTCGTGACTTGTTGCTTCCTCTGACGACTCTGTGTGCGGGATGATCGCTGGTGCCACTTGAGGGACCGCGGCCACACGAACGACGGCAGTGCCACATGTGCGCGTCCGTCGGAAATTTAGCAAGAAGCTGTAGCCAGTCCACTGAAATTGGACAATCTTTTTGTGTCCCGAAAAGTATACCCTATCATAATTGACTTTCACTGCTTCCATGTTTGCTCTGCCGAGCACGTTTTAAGGCTAGATGTTGTTCGTAGACAGGGCACGAAGTGGGCTCCGTAATTACGAGGCCGCTAAATTCAACTTAGCAACAGGTTTTGCTTGACGTTTGGCAATTTGGTTGCACTTGACAGATCCTAAGGGTGACTGGCTGTCTTCAGTGTACGCATTTATCGCGTGTTGGTTTGCCGCATCAGGCTAAACCAGCCTCCCATATGAACAGAGACCGTATTTATTGAAGGTTCACGCGATATTCAACTGTTCGCAATTGCAGGTGCTAGCTAATCGTGATGTCGGACAGGGTATAAGCGAAGCAGGCCTGCCAGTTGCAGACCGTACATACGAACAAAATAAATTTCCGAATTGGGGCCATAGTGCCCATATTCAACATTACCATGTTTTAATACGTAACCGCTGGGCGAGGCCATGGGCATAGATGCAACTGGTACTTGTGCACTTTAGCTGCCCATTTATTTTCATCCATGTTCCTGAGCCTTTCTTCAAAACTAATTTTGCTTTGTGCTTCTCTGACTTCAAAAGAGGCCCAACCCATGTCACCATGCACTGCCTCATTTGTCGTATTACCGTGGGCTCCCAAAGCCAACCGGCCTACTGATCTCTGGTTAACTTGCAACTCCGACAAGATATCCCATTTTAAGTATAAAATGGAGTTTGCGAACTTTAGCGCTGGCACCATTACTCCTTTCCAGATTCCACGCACCACCTCATACTCATTGTGGCTCCACAGTGCTCTATGTTTCATTATTGCTGCATTCCGCTTCCCCTTTATTTTCAGATTATCTTGGTGGTTGCTTGAGTAAGTATTTCCTTTGTTTATGTATACGCTTGATTGTCTATTGCTATTTATTGCTTGATTATCAGTTGCTTGATTATGGGTATGACGTGTTGTTGAATTGACACCACGTAATTACTCGTCTCTTCATTAAAGATCATAATTCCTGATTTCTCTGTGCTAAACTTAAGGCCTAGATTTTTCGCTGCGCTGCCACAGATTTTCGCAAGTGTCTGCAAATATCTTCTATTGTCCGCTAGTAGCACTATGTCATCCCCATACATCAGTCCAGGTACCTTCTGTTGCACCATTTGTCCATTACGCATGTAGGATAAATCAAACCCTAATTCGCTGTTTTCCAGTCGTCTTTCTATGCGCTTAACATAAAGCGTGAACAACAATGGAGACAGTGGACATCTTTGCTTCAGTCCTTGGTAAATTGCCACCACTTCATTATCTTTTAGACCTTCCCATACAACTTGTACTCGGTTGTCTCTATATATATCTCTTAGGCCCGGATTCTGAAACGCTCCTTTCCTTACTAAGGACGTCTTACACGCTGTAAGGTGACCTGGCGTCAATTCTGGAACGTCCCTTACTAAGGGGCACTAAGTTAGGGCCTCCTTGGTGCTTCCTCACGCTTAGGAAGCCGGCATGCTACCTTCATGCTTCCTAACCGCGCTCCTCTACCTGAACGTATGCTTCTCCGCAGGACTTTGCACGCGGTACGCTCGGCTTGGATAGGTGCCATGCGCAGCCAACGCCGCGGCAGCCAGCCGCCGTGTATTGACGTCCAGTTTGGCTCCGCAGACTGCGCTTTGTGCCATTTCTTTTGTGATTCCGTTTTTCTGTGAAAAGCGAGCGGCGAGAATGACGGCCTTGCGATATTTATCCGAAGACGATAGCTTCGAAAGCTATGCAAGGTTTCTTCGGCGTGCGAGTGAACTTCTTTACGGGACTGTGTACAAGCCTCCGCCGTCGACTCCAGTCTGGCATGTGATTGACAGGCATTATCCGCTGGAATACTACAACGAAGTGGAGTTTCTAGCCCGGTATCGTTTTTCCCAGCGAGCTGTTGCAACCATACTGACAGAGCTGCAACTGCTTTGTAACACTGACAACAGAGGAGCGCCGCTACCTGCTCTGTTGAAGGTCCTCATCGCACTGTGTTTTTACGGAACGGGTGCCATGCAAACTGTTGTAGGGGACCTTGTGTGTGTATCCCAACCCTCTATATGCCGAAGCATTTGAGATAAGACACAGCTGATATGCCTACGTCTGTATCCCAAGTACGTTCGGCTGCCAAACGCCAGTCAAGCGAGGTCAGTCATGACTACGTTCTATGCCACTGGAGGATTCCCCGGGGTTACTGGGTGCATATATTGTACTTATATACCCATTAAAAGCCCCGGTGTAGACGACGCAGAAGAGACGGAGGAAGAACGAGCCGCACGCCTCGAGAAGCGTCGTAAGTACGAAGTGGCCAGGCGAGTGGATTCAGATGAGGATAGCACCCGAAACGTGTTCAAGTCACTGGATGACAACCCCTTATCCTCCCGCCTCACCGACCATCGGGCCGTCTGTGTGGCAATTGAGAAAAAACACGATGAAGACTTTCACAATAAATACGTTACCATTTAATAATGTCTAGTCTTTAATATAACCATAACTTAACGAGAGGTAACAACCAAACCTAAACATTCAGACGTACGAAGCTAAATGAAAAAGACGTAACTGTAGAGAGAACCAAGCTAAACAATAAGATTAACCGTACCTCTAGCTACGCACACCCAGGCATAACGGAGTTAAGCCACAGCCAATTTTTCTTCCTCCGTGAAATAAGTTTTGCCCGGCATGGCAAATACACGCACACACACACACACGCACGAAACAAAACGCAGGCCAAAAAGAAAAAGAAAGCGACGCCTGACCAACCGAACTGTCGGATGCTGCCAAAGTTGCTAGGCTGAGCTTGCTTTCCTGCCATGTGCATCATTTTTGAGCTATTTTTACGTCATTGACGAAAGAAATGGTATTTATGCCCTTATATAGAAGTAGAAATGCAATTCTAACAGCGCCGGAAGTTTACTTTGGCAATTCATTAGAAATATTTTGCATATTTTCGTAAGTAATCTCAAAACCAGAAGCCTGTAACGTTCCACTTCCTTTGGTGAGGCGTAAAGTCCCTAGATTTTAAGCAAAAAAAAATATCTAGGGACTTTAGTGAGGCGCTCCTTCCGCAGGGAAGGTAAAAGGAAGCTTTTAGAATTCGCGATGGCCTTCTGAGGGCGCCTAACGTTTAGGTAGCATGAAGGACTCCTTGCGTAAGGTAGGGAAACGGTCTAAGGTTAGGAGCATTTCTGAATCCGGGCCTTAGTAGTTCCACAAAATCGTCATCTATGCCTTCGTGCTTAAGAATATCTCATAACAATTCCCTGTCTACGTTGTCATAGGATTCTTTAATATCTGGAAATGCTATCAACAAAGGTATATTCTGAGCTACTGAAATCCCAATGCACCGATTTAGTACAAACATATAACCCCCTAAACGTCTGCCTGGCCTGAATCCATTCTGCAGTTCCCCCAGTACTAGAGCACTGCACGGGCCGATTTTACATTGGGCGGCCCGCCCGAGCCCGATCAAAACTTTTATGGCGAAACCCGGGCCCGGCCCGGGCCCGGAAATAATCTACGTTACCCGCCCGGCCCGGCCCACCACCCCTTTACCTTAAGCCCGAGCCCGGCCCGAGCCCGACTCGAAACCGGCCCGAACCCGGCCCGAGACCGAAAAATACATGTTTTTCAGAGTGGAGAAGCCCGAGAATAACTCGCAGAAAGCCCGAGCCCGGCCCGGGCCCGCGTCAAAAAACTCGAGCCCGGCCCGGGCCCGGGTAAAAAAGCACACGCCGTGCCCGAGCCCGGCCCGAGCCCGTGAAAAAACTCCTCTACCCGGCCCGGCCCGGCCCACGGGCCGGGCCGGGCCCGAGCTTTCGGGTAAGCCTGAGCCCGTGCAGTGCTCTACCCAGTACATCAAGCACATCAATCAACGGCAATTTTCTTCGTTCTAATCACTTGCTCTGTGGCATTAGTCAGCAGTGCCTTGCTCTTTGAACTGAGGTTTTTGATTAGCTTTATTGGAAATTCATCGGGTCCTGCTAACATGCTATTCGGGACATTTTCTGCTGCCTTTTTCCAATAAAAGCTTTCTATGCTAAATTCTGATCTCCCAGGCCTCTCTGTTGTTGCGGTACTTGTTGTCTGAACTACTTTTTTTTTCGTGCCGAAGTTATCCCTAATAACGTCTGTGATGCACCGCAGCGCATCGTCTCCTTCCTAGATGTTATCGTCTTCATCCCTTATAAGAGTGTTTTAGTTGAGCGTCTTTACGGTCCGCTGCGCTCAGAGTTGCCCCGCTAAGCCACAGCGGAGCGGCGGGCGATTTTCACGTTTTAGTTATGCGTGTAGCGTAGCGGAGCGGACCTTTCGTAGTTGCAGCGCCCTCTGGCCAAATTCAGCGTAGTGAAACAAAATAAAAAAAACTGTTTTGTCACTTTTACAAAGTACAACGAATATATATAACTTATTTGTTCATGAAGTATCTAGACGGGTGCTTGTAATGCGTTACCGGTCCATTTTATCGAGTGGAAAATGAAGCTTAGACTTGGTGAACGCCACGTGATAGCCAGCGAGGTTGCATTTCGAATCCAATCCAATCCTTTGTGACGCCAATGCGCAGGCGACGTTTTTGTTAGCTGTGCGATTTACTTTATTTCCTAAAAGAACAAGTTGGAGGTGTATTACACAAGTTATTCGCGCTCGCACGACTGGTGCATCGATGCAAGGTGCTTCGATGCACGCGCGAGAGAGGGCGCGTGCATCGCCCACCCTCGCTAGCGAAAGACGGCAGCAACGCTCCCCGCTCCGCTTAGGCAGCTTGTAAGCGGACCGTGATTCTCGCTCCGCTAGCCCGCTTGCGGCTAAGCGGAGAGCGCATGCGCATTCGTGCTCCCGCTCCGCTCAGCAGCTAAGCGGAGCGTAAAAACGCTAAACTAAAACTGTCTATAAGACGTTTGCGAGTTTTTAGTGTAGCTCCGAGCGCTTTTATCGGTTTACAGAATCTTTTTGGGGCGCCTTTGTCTCTTTTGCGAATGTTATGCACCCAATGTTCACTTGCGCATTTAATTTTCTCTTGCACGAGCTCACTCGCCACGCGCGCAACCCGAGGGGCGCCAACGAGCCAGCTGCGGAAGAAGACGACGACGCTCGAGTTAATGCTGATGATGATAATTTTCTGTACACAGGCGATTTCGCCTAGCCATATACAATTTCGCCTAGACTTATAAAGCTTCGCTTTAAAAGGCTGTCACAATATTTTGTTTGGTGTTGTCACGCAGCTCAGGCTTAAATTTGTCTTTCGAGAACTCATCAGTTGATGCGGTGTCCTCGTTGCTACTTGACGTGTTTCCTCGCTTCCTCGAAGCAGTTCCAGATGACGAAACGGAATCGGTCGTGGCTTCGGGAAGTTGCAGATTTATCTCAGCGTGATTGGGCTCCCACAACAGCAGTGAAACATTTAGCAAAACCGAGAAACCGGAATGTTGTGTTCCGCTAAAGAATCACTTCGTCTTCGTCCCCTAGTCGAGCACCAAATGTCACGTTGTGCTGGCGGTGAAGAAGTAAGATTGTCATAATTGTGAGTTAAGTATATTACTCTTCACTGGGGAAGCTGTGCACACACAAAAAAAAAACGAGAAAAAACTCGAATGACAACCATGTACCGGCGAACACAGTCGTCGGCCGTCGAATCTGAAGTTACGGGCCAAATCCGTTCGCTATTTATACATGTAGCACCGTACATTCCAGAGTGATTGCTGGTACTCGCGCACATTCGAGAATGTACAACACTGTTCTTGTCGGGCGCGCAATGTGTTTAGACGATACTCTTCGGCTATATAACTGGCGACAGCACTCCGTAGGGAAACAAATGGTGGGATAGAGAAATAGTTTAATTAAAGCTAATAATGTTATGTTTGCTTAGAAGTACGACGACCGACCTAGAAAGTGAAAGAAGGGACAGGTGAAGAACGCTGACTTACGACAATTTTATTGCTCATGCAGAACAGGCTTAATTTAGCACTTCATGGCACAACAGAAGAGACAGCAGGGTGACACATGTACGGATCTTCACTTCCAGCATTACAACAGACAGATCACGTATCTAGATAGCGCAATTCTTTATTAGACATTGAGAGTGAAGGGACACTTACACAGGGCTCTTCGGACTTCAATCAATCAATCAATCAATCAATCAATCAATCAATCAATCAATCAATCAATCAATCTGTTTATTTCCGTCTTTCGTGCACACGATACAACGAAAAAAGGTGGCAAGAGAAAAAAGCTGCTTTGTCGCAGCTTGACTGAGCTCTTGCCACCCGTACAGCAGCAAATATGCATGCAGGAAATGAGCATACAGAGGCGTTTTTCATTTTCTTTTTGCAGCTTCAAATGAAGATCACCGTCTTACAGAACGTACGAGCAGCATAATAAGAAGTATTGAAAACAAAATACACATAACATACAAACAGAAACTACATGAGGACACGTATAAGATATCACCATAAACATTATTTAAACGTTTTAGAATAAGTAAATCAAGAAAGATCTATTCAAGATACTAGATACAAAGATCAATTATTGCCTTTTTCGTTAGTGTTAGTATGTCTATATCTCGTGCATAGTATTCTTTCAATGTAAGTGGCATTCTGTGTCGAATCCTTTCTGTGCCATAATGTGTACGGGAGAAAGGAATTTCAAAAGGTGGCTTGTACCTAAAAGGGTACAACGCTATGTTTTCCTTTAATTTAGCTAGGTCTAAAAACTATTCAATTTTGCCAAGTTGAGCATTTTTATACATTAGTAGTAATTTGTGGAGGTAGATTTTGTCCGTTTTTATAATTCTATGCTTACGAAATAGTGGATCTGTGTGTTCTAGAAACGGGGCGTTATGAATGCACCGCACTGCCTTTTTCTGCATTATCGTAAGTTTGTGTAGGTTTGTAAGTGTGGTGTTTCCCCAGACTGATGCGCAGTAATACAAGTGGGAATTCAACAAGGCGCAATATAACGCCATTTTCACATTTGCTGGAAGTATGTGGCGACAACGACTTAGCACACCGGCAGCTTTGCTTAACTTCGTTAGTAGGTTTTTTATGTGCTCATTCCAAGACATGTGCTCCGTGAAAACGACTCCGAGTAATTTTACCGACTTTTCAATTGTGATTTCGTAAGGACCTCGGGTTATGAATCCAGTTGCTATTTCCGCAGTTCCCAGTGGACGAAACAGGACGCACTTCGTTTTTTATTCATTTAGTTTAAGCCGATTTCTTTTACACCACAGCTAGGTAAAGTAGCTGACAGAAGGCCGTAGCCTTAGGTATTATTTCTTTCATATTTATGCCATCTATAAGGACTGAGCAATCATCTGCATATATAAGGTACTGGCATTTATTGTAAATTTGTACGATATCATTTATGTAAAAAAGGAAGAATATTGGTGCCAGTATACTTCCCTGAGGAACTCCCGACTCAATGGGCATCAGCCTGGATTTATGTCTGTTTAGTTCGACGTATTGTAGGCGAGAGTTTAAATAGCTTTGGATTAGTTGCAAAGCCGTTCCTCTAAAGCCATAGCGTTCTAATTTATCCAGTAGTATTTGATGGTTGACTCGATCAAAGGCCTTGCTGAAGTCTAAGAAGATACCTAATGTCGTGGTCTTGTTTTCGAAATGTTGCAGAATAGTTTCCTTTTGGACGAGAAGTGCAGTTTCAGTACTTCGTCCTTTTCTCAAACCATGTTGACAATCAGTAAGGAGGTTGTGTTTTTTGGAGAAATTTTCCATCCGAGCGTTTAGAATTTTTTCTAGTCCTTTTGAGAAAATGGGCAACACAGACACAGGTCGATAATTACCTAAGTTGTTTTTATCGCCGTAATTGTTGATCACTGTTACCTTCGCTACTTGCATTCTACTAGGAAAAACGCCCGTCGTGAGGGACAAATTATATATGTGCGTTAATATCGGTGCAAGTAAATCAATCACATACTTAATTGGCTTAATTTAAAGTTCATCAGCGTCTTGACGGCGACTGTTTCTGAGTCCCTGAAAAATGCTGGTTACTTCGTGCACATTTGTTGGGTGGAAAAATGTTGAATGTTGTAAGCTAGCAATATGATTTGTTGCTTCAGGACAATATGTGCTACTACCGATTCCGACAAAAAAGTCGTTGAAAGAATTTGCAAGGTCCGTTCCAGCTACCGTCGTGTTTACAATCGTCAGGTTTTCAACTGTTATTTTACTTCTTTTTCCGTTCAATACTTCGTTAATGTTCTTCCATAAGATGTCACTATTTCGAAGGCAATTTTCATCAAACATACGACTGTAATATTTAGTCCTAATTGTGAGATTATATTTAGTACTAATTGTGAGATACGCCGTCAGCAGTGTTCGTAATGCATAAAGATTTAACAGGTGTTCATACGTATTACAAATCAGAACTTGTCTGTATTGTCCACTCAAACCTTGAAGCTTGCTTTGCCACCGTAAGACCAACAGCAGAAAAAAGCCAGCTTTACAGGCACACCGTACGCACACAGGGGTAAAAAGGCGTGCTATGACGTAAGCATAAAAATTCGCTGTCTCTCTTTTGTATCCAGTCTTTAGTAAAGAAAAGAATTGTCAGCTTAACCACTCCTCTTTTCAATTACATAAACATGTTTCGATGATATACGCAGTGAAAATTCATTTTACCATTAAAGCTAAGTATGTAAATTATTTCGGATTCGAGCTGCCGCGCCTACTTCCACGGTAGTGAGGAATATAACTTTCTGTTTTCAATTAGGCAATAAATTTAATGTGTAAAAGAACGGTGTGAATGTTCCAGCATGTTATTTTGTTAATTGAGTGGTTGTTGCAGCCAACCAGCTATCAATGTTACGTTATGTTGCTGACAACAGAGTGCCTCCATTTCTCGTAAATTTCACGATTCCCCGTGGACTAGTTGCAATAGAATATCTTACAAAGAAGTAATTAAAGGCCCGCCACTTGCTTTTGGCTGCAATATCTTTATATTGTAAAACGCTAAAAAGTTTACGCATTGGTGTGATTCTAGTACATTTATTGACAGAAAAGTTAGAAAATTAACAAACATACAGCCTCGTATCTTCTGTCATTACTATAAAAAGATATATTCAGAAAGAACATATACAGAATCAATCAATCAATCAATCAATCAATCAATCAATCAATCAATCAATAAAGATAACTATCATTCTTACAAATGGTGCATGTCGTCATTTGGCAGTGACACAAGACGCAGGCAGACGCAGCGCGCGAAGAATTGGGAAGTAAACTGTTTATTGGCTGAACGTTTACCTGCCCCTAGCAAAACTGCTTTTCAGCGGTGGCGATTATAACAGCACTGTCAACGTGGGTCGGATATAATGACAGCTTGCTTCTGGGACGCCATCGTGCGTTTCAGATAAACTGGTGATCTTCGCAAGTTCGAGAAGTTACTACACGTCTCTAATATGACGAGCTCGTCTTTCTGGAAATTGCTGCAACACTTGCGGCGAAATGCAGCCTGAAAGGAAGCGCGTCTTGCGCAGAACCTGAAACACGACACGGGTGGCCTCAGACAAAAAGAAAAAAGAAAAAAAAAAACACGCGCACCAAATGCCCGTTTTCAACAAAGCATAGCCTCGATCCTGAAAACGGAACATGTGATCGAAAACCAGCTGAAAGCACCGAAAACTTGGCATAACCTTCAAACAATAATCAATATGTGATTGAACCATTCACTAACGCGCGAAAGATAGCTTCAGGCGCACGACGTGGATAACATCGGGGCCTGCGAGAGTTAGATGCCACAGCGTCACTCCGTTTCGAACAAATGCATAGTTCACGGCTAGTGCTCACAAGGCAGTTCGTACGCCAGAACAGTTCGTAAAAGCAGGTACCTGCCAATCGTGATACAGAACATACCGTTACCAAACGCTTTCCGCCAACAGCTGACTATTGTTGCGAACTAAAGGATTTTTGAATTCGTCCGAAAGCGAAGTGTGTAAATTATTTTGGGTTAGAGCTGCCGCGTCTACTTCCATGGTAGTTAGATATTTAACTTTCTCGTTCCAATTGGGCAATGAATTTAAAATGAAAATCATCATGTAAGGACCAAAGCACCAGCTGAGTAGTTTGTCGCTATTTCCTCGTCCATGAAAAAGTTCCACACCAAAATCGCGCTCACTAAATGTGTGAGTTGCGCCGGCATAGGTCATAGAGTCGGTTGTCTGCTCACTTCTGATCTGTAACTGATCAAGCAAGCACCCCTCTTCGGCATGCTGCAGAAATTCGGAGACGTCAGGGTTAACTTACTTCTGAATAACTAGCAGCACGGTGTCGGGTGGGTTCGTTTGCCACAACGAACCTCGAATAACGCAATTTCTGTAGCTTCTTGAATGGTCACGTTGTATCCCCTTGAACAATCGCAAACATTTGTCTACGCGACTTGTTTTTGACAGATAGACTTACTGTGGCGGGCCATAAATCATAGTCATTAAACTGCATCTAAATTCAACCGTCTGCTTGCATAGTATGACTCGATTTCACTTCTAAGCTCAAATTATAGTACATGTGACAACTTGAGTGAACACACGATCATGTTTTTCGCTGGAAGTTCGATGTGCTGTTGTTCCATCGTGACTATAGTGAAGAGATAGTTTCCTCTCTCTCCAAAAGCCTGCAACCAATAATCGGGTTATTCATTTAGTTATTCATAACATAAAATTAATAAGTTACTCATTTATTATCATTAAAATATTTACCGTAAGTCTATATTTTATCACTTTATAATTATGAAGACTGGTTTGAAGTTACGCGCATAATCATTCTACCACCTCGAGTTGTTGTTTTTTTCTACTGTAGCATAGACTGCTGTGGCATAAAATTAAGCAACTTTCACAATTTTTACCAACAGACCATCATAATTTGTGACTGAGATAAACGTGACGTATAAGGAAAAATTGTGCCCGATTTGCTCTTTTCGACGTCGACGTTGTATAGCAAGCGTGTGGGCAAGCGTCTGGTTCAACCGTTCCTTCAGGCCATTTGTTTATATTGGAATGTGGGTGAGAATTACGAAGAATTATTCATGCAACGTAATAATGTTAACGTTGACGATGTTGAGATTTTTTATTTAGGAATTATCCATTCGTTCGCGCTGAAATCTTGTGCAGATGCTTGGTGTGCTTCCGTCATGTCTCCACTTGTGTCTTGTTGTTTTTCTAGCTCCATAAAAGTGCGCGCTGCTTCTGCATTCTTGCCCATTCTGTTTGCGAGGAAAGCACGTGATGTCGTACCGGTCGTATTACGCCTCGAGCTTATGCCATGTCTTGTCGTGCAAGACCGAGCACGAGTTTTTATTATTAGCTGAAGATTTTTGCACGAATGTCAGTTCAACGTTTTGTGGGATGCGCGGGTGCAAAGTGGAACTCGGTAAATGACTATCGTGGCTTCCCAGAGTGCGTCACGGGTTCGATGTTGCAGGGGAACAGCGCAGGAATCTGATGAAGATGGAGAGGCGCAGAGAAAACAGACACACAGCACTGTGTGTGTCTTCATTGTGCCTCCCTTCGTCTTTGTTAGATTACTGCGCTGTTCCTCTGCAACTATTAACAACTAACAAGCCCAACTCTAAATGATATCAGACTCGGCTATTTGTTTCTGCGTGCTCCAATGTGTTTTGGAGTATGTCGGGACCTCGTTCATGCACTATGGTTTTTTTCGCGCTTTCCGAACATGTGGAGGGTGGGAACCTTGGGTTCGGCTCCTACCGGGGGCAAGTTTTTTAATGCGAAAGCCGTATATGCCCTATTACGTGGAAATCTGGCGTCGTAGTCGGCGACGTGACCGAGCGATGGTACCAAAAATGGCCAACGGCACAAAGAGTAAAAACACGTAAAAAATGCTCGGATTGGCATCGTATTTATCAGGGAGGTTGCTGTAAACAAAGTAAATGAATGGCTTTGAAAGGAAAACTTGGCACATTTCGGTCTGGGTGGGAATCGTACCCGGGACTCCGGGTTGCGAGACGAGCGCGCCTCCTTGACGCCACGACGGCATCACAGCTCAGGCTGGCTAAAGGTGTGTGTGGCCTAGTGCGTGCGTCATTGGCCACGTGACGGCGCAGCCAATGGGAAGTAGGTGGCCCCACGTCATGAGTGTATAAAATGAGCGCGCTGCTTCCCGCGCGTCACCGTTCTGCTGCAAAATGATCGGAATGTTTCCGGTCTTTGGCCAACGTATACGCAAACACACACACACGATCGTCAGTAAGAACTTTATTGCATGCTGAGAACATCAATCGAAAACATTTCACCAAAGGGGCTATAATGATTTTGCATTCCCACACGTAAGCAGTCTTAAGTGGCTCTGCCGAACTTATTTTTGTTCCAGTTTTATTTTTTGCCTTTTCATTTCTACAATTAATTAAAAAGGCAAATAACTTCCCCTATGCTTTTCTTGGCTTCATTATCTGTTGGCTTCATATGGTTGTGACTAACAAAAATTGGGCCCCTTGGTTCCCCTTCTTCTCGTTCTTTCCGAACATGTGGCGTTTCTTCTTAATTCTTTTAAATTCTACTGTGTCAAAAGATGTAGCCGTTGTCATGGTAATTTGGTTAATATCTTAGTACTATTATTATTTCATTAAAAGAGACCTGTTTGTTTTTTCGATTTGAGGTCATGTACCAGAACACACTTTTGATTGTTCTGAGTGCTCGTACACGTACGTATGCTGAATCCAATGTCCTGCCCCGTTTGCGCTTGCGCCGTTAGGTAATCCTCTTTCTTGGACCTACTCCATATTGTCGGATGGAAAGGTTTACGGTACGGCTACTGTATGATAATCGGCATGTCATAACTTCTTTAGTAAGGAATAATTATGCCACGTCTTGGAAACAGTAGTGAATTCTGCGTGCATACTCTCGATTACCGATAACTACGTGGATGCGAGTTACCGCGAATGACTACTGCAATAATAGCGCGTGGTGAAAACCTCTTTGCAGAAATATCGAGCCGACATAGGTCTCCTCGTCGCGGGAAGAGTAAATTTAGCAATCTCCGATGAGTCGAATGACCTAATTACTGACAGAAAACGCATGCTAAGTCCGCTTATTACGCTAAAGATTACACTCTCCGTGCTTGGTTTAGGTGCATCCCTCACACCCTATGAAATACGCTGTGTTGCGTCGACGCATCGCCGCCTATTTAACGACGTTGGAGTTGCGGTTCCTGCCCGCGCGCTTTTTCGCGCATTGAACGGCTGCATGGAAACGGCTCGAACAGCAATGCCGCAGCGGCTCCGGCTGGCAGCGTGCTGCGCACGGGCAATTTCTTTCCTCCCTTCTTTCTCACTGTGCACCGGTAATACCCAACGAGAGATGGCGACAGTGCAGCTGAGCTAAAAGTAGGACTTCGCGGCAGGGGTGCCGTGGCTCCGCCCAGCGGCGCACTTCGGTAGTGAGTCGTGAGGTGGTGCTTTCACGCGCACACACAGACA
Source organism: Dermacentor silvarum (assembly GCF_013339745.2). NCBI lineage: Eukaryota > Metazoa > Arthropoda > Arachnida > Ixodida > Ixodidae > Dermacentor > Dermacentor silvarum. Next base: position 289,233,601 of record NC_051154.1, read on the forward strand.
AAAGAAAAAATAGAACGATTTTTTTTTCTTCGGCCGTACTGCGCCGCTCCCTCCCTCTCTCTCTCATCGCGATTAGATTGGCCGGGGAGAGAGCGTTCGCGCCCCCGGCATCGGTGGCGGCGGCAGCAGCGGCAGCTCGGTTACGCGCGCGCCGCCGTCGGAGCCCGAGCCGAGGTTTTCACTCCCGCACACGGCGGCAGTCGGCGCTGGCGCGGTGCGCTCACCGTGTGTAGCTAGCCACCGCTGGTGGGCCCGTGTCCGCAACCGTCGCGCTATCGCGTCGTCCGCCACCGCTTGTTGTCGCAGTCGCCACCGGCGCATTCGAGCCGTCGAACGCTCGCGTTCGCGATCAGGTATAGGGACACGAGAGACGCTCGGCAGACCCCATCTCGAGTGCGGCGGCCGGCGCTTCTGTGTCTGGTCGGGCGATGCGGCCCTGCCGCAGCGACCGGAGGTGAAACAGCCCCCGCGGGAAGGAGAAGCCGACGAACAGGCAGGCCCTGTGACACCGCGCGGCGGTAGGTTGTCCGTGATCGTCGAGGCCCGACTCTTTCCCCGCCTTCGAGCGCGAAGCCGGCCATGGGGAAGAAGAACAGCAAGCTCAAAGGGGAAGTCGTCGCCCGGCTCGCCAAGGAAACCTACTGTGAGTACACGCCGAGTCTGATATCCCTTTTGCAGAGGAAACGCAAAGTGTTGCATGGCAGGCACTTCTCGTCTGCGTCGATCCACACGCGAACGCCCGCCAAAGGCCTTCTGCGTGCGAATCGACGCGGAATACTGACACACTCGCCCGTTGTGGGCGAGTGCACTTACTGGGCGCAGACAGTGCCGCAGCGGAGTGGCTGGAGCAATAGTGTGTGTGTGTGTGTGTGTGCAGATCCCGTGCAGGTCGCAAGATCGAGTGCCGATGAAAATGAAAACGACAACAAAATAAAACAAGGCCGTGGAGACTTACAACAGCGCTAAAAGAGGCTGTCCATTGTTACTGAGGCGGTCTGCACAACATTCGCGGGAACAATCGCGCGGTTGGCTCTCGAAGAATAATTAGGAAGCGGCCGCGAAAAGCTCAGCGCTGTTACCTATAGCTCGACTCTCGAGATCGGTCTGGCGAGTGAAGGGATTTAGATGACCGATCTGAATGGTTCCGACAGTGGCCAGGCGAGGAGGCAGATGTCAGAGAAGAGACGTAACCAGATTTTAGCACTTATATAGGTGCGCGCGCGATATAACCGGGAGAACGAAACAGCGACGTTTCGGGTGTACCCCGTTACGGTGGCAGCGATCGCAATTAGTTTAATTACTCCGGCGCGCGGAGGCAGCCGAGTAAGTGCGCGCTTGGGAGAGGAAGGGAAAGGGGAGGCAGTTGGATAGCTTTTCAATTGCAGCGCAGCGCGCCATTGACAACAGCACGAGCACAAACTCGCCGCAGGAGAAGCAGTCGTTAATTACACAGTTCGATGCAGCGCACTGACGCCTCTATTCCATAGTACTTTGACAAAATAATACATTTTATTTTTATCGCTGCTGGCCACTTCCTCCAGATTCACTGAATACAGATAAGCTGCTCGTAGAGACCCACATGCACGCTATACTATTCGCGTGCAGCTGTAGTCCTCTTCTAAATGCTATTAGTTTGTAGCTTCGCACAGAAACCGGGTGGACGGGCACTGCGAATTCGCGGAATCTGGGAAGGTGGTTTAACTACCCTATAGTTGCGTAAAAATGTACTTACGTTGCAGCACGCCATTGCTTTTCCTTGTTTTCGGAAAGAACGTGTTTATCATCCTCACGCAGAACGCGATTTGGCAAGCATTGTTGTTGCATGTTGAAAAAAGCCAGAAGGAGCGGACTTGTCGTCTTTCGTAGGGCTCCGTCTAGCGGTTGTCACAAATCGAAGTGCAACTGCAAGTGAGCATAATGAGTGCAGTAACCGCTTACAGTTACTGCATATGCATTTAAATGCCGGGCAGACTGGCGAACCGTGTGCCCTGGTTGTTGCATGCTGCAGCTACAATGCTGCATGTATTAGCTGTTTGTCAGTCGTTGAAGTTGTCAACATTTGGATATTCGATTTGCCCACTCCGCCACCACGCGGCGTAATACGACTTTCCTGCCGCTCAGATTTCAACATTTTCGCAGTGACTTAAACTGTGACTTCGATCACTGTGCTCGACCGATCGACGCGCTCGATCAGTGACGCAACGAAAATAACGTACCATTGCTAAAACTGAAACAACGAACTTACATTCAGCCTTCTTTGCCGAACGACGTTTGCAGTAGTGCGCGCATGTTCTTTGTAGAGACAAATATGTCTGCACTAGATAATGCGACTATGCTGTGGGAAAACTGCGATTCAAGAACTGATACGATGCATGTCAGAGACGCGCTGTTTTAAAGAAATGAAAGCAAATTTTTTTATGAATGTTCCTTATTCCACTCTGTCAGACTCCTTCATCGCAAACCATCCCTTACTGCGCGGAAATTTTGCTATCCTCTCGCGTAGTACTATCTTCCCAAGAGTTAGGAACCAAGTTTCTAGCAAAGAAAACCAAAAAAGAAAACGGTCACTTTATTTGTGGCGTGCGGCTATGCTTAAACTGTAACATATAAATGTTAAAAACAAAGAAAAAAACGGAAGATTTTATATTGTTAGTACAGAAAATTTATTTCAATGGAAGAAACGGGCATTATTTTATTTCAAATTGCTTTTTTTTTCTGTTCGTTGTCACATAATTTTTCTTGATTCTAGCAGAAATGGCTCCTATATGGTAAAGTGAAAAGGATATCAATACTGTGAGCGAAATTAGGTTTCTTCATGTCTGTACTATCCTCAAATAACATTTGTGTGCAGCTCCACCAGCCACGCAATTATAGGCAGATATATCTCGTATGCGCGAGCCAATTGGTCGTAGTTCTGAACAAGATTAGTCTTGGTTGATTAGATTAGGCTGCAACCAGAGCGAGTGATGCCGCTCAGAGCATTACTATATAAACTCGTGGAGTGGATACTTGGATGTGTCGAGTAGTGCGTGGTGTCTTTGCGCCAGATGTCTTGTCAGGGGTGGTCAGATGTCATATGTTCTACTTAGCGGGCTTATCTGTGCATGTACGATCTGTTACAACGGCATCCCAGCATTTGACTCTTGCGTAGTACGTGAAAGCTGCAGTCATGAGGGCAGTAAAAGTTACTACCTTAATGAAAAAACTATATAATTTTTTCTAAAAAAATTACGGAAAACAATAAATAAAATATTTTGGTGAAATCACAGAAAAACAAGCTAAAAGAAAACAGAGGAGAACAGAAAAGATATATTACAAAAATTGCCATACTTTTCCTCTCTTCTTCAGATGGATTTTTTAACAGTGTTAATAAGATGGCTCTTCTATAAGGCCGGTGTAATAACATATTCCCAAAAGACGGCGTTCTAGCCTTTAGTTTCTCTTAACTTACTAAGTTATTCATTTTATGACGTAGGCTTTAACAGCAGAATGAAGCCACGTAATAACGAAGTCGTATCCACTGAACTGATATTTTGAAACTGGCACCAGTTTCAAGATATTTATCTCCAGAATCTGCTAAAAACGTTGTGCATTCCACTTAATATTGTCCTGAACTTCTATACAGTGAAATTTTTGGGATATTAGCTGGAGCGCCAGTGTATTTCGTAACGCATTTAGGGGGGATGGAAAGTGGTACTAGACTTAAGTATTTCTAAGCAGACATGCCTTCACTACTGCTCGGCTTGAAGCTCGCAATTTCAACATGCATCGGACAGTAAGTTGCTCAGAAGTTAATTACTGAAAGTTTCCTAATCAGGTAGCTGAACAATGCGATTCGTTGTGAAATGAATCGCATTGAACCCCCCCCCCCCCCCCCTCCATAGTGAACAGGCTGAATAGTGCTGTGTACGTCCCGGGCGATTTTAATCAATACCTGTCTAGACTTGTAAAAAGAAATGGAAGAAAGGAAGAAAAAAAAAAAACGTGGCGTATGTCAATATTTTATAAGAGCGTTCACGACAAAAACGGCGTTTTTTTTTTATCCCTAATTGCTGCATTCTACAATATTTGTGTATATATCCATTTGCGACGTCTCCCGATGAGTGATAGGCGAGCGCGTATATTGCTTTATCGGCAGCGGCGATATTTAAATATCGGCAGCGGCGCCGCAATGTAGGCATTTTGCATTGCGGAAGCGCTTGCGCAAGGGTATGAAATGGTTTCTACTACAGCCTAGGCGATAATGTTCTCGATAAAAATAACGACTTAGTAAAAGAACCTGTTCTGTTGAGTTTTGTTATACAGGTGTCGCTGCGGAGATATTGAGGTAAAAAGTACCTTGGCTACGCCATTTCTCTGTTAGACAGCAGAAAATAACGGAATGAATGATAATCTTAAAACAAATGAATAACGCACGAAATGAAACAAATAAAGATAACATCGGAACGGAGAGTTCACTGAAATCTCTCCACGCCACTACCCGAATAATATATACGCTTTGTAGTCCTTAGACATTGCTGCAAGAGTCCTCCGCGCACGATATGCATGGTAGACCCCTTCGTTCAAGTTGCGTCCACAGCACAGTGCATAAGCGCGTCACTTCGTATATAACTGAGCAGGTCTACTTATCATAAACGTTCATCTGACTCTGTCCACTAAAATTTAGAAACCTAAAACCCCAGGAATGAATGTATCGCATTGCTATCTTTCTCGAACTGATTGCAATCGATAACTTCGTTCAGTTGCCATGCAGGAAACATTTCCGCCTCATTTTTTTTATTGTGAGCAATTCATCTCTTAGCGTGAAAACAAAACAGCACAACAACGTGCAAAGCTGAAGATATGTTATCAGAATAGAAAATGTATGCACTATTTTGGCGTCAACACTTTTCGCACACTTAAATAGGTTTGTTTCTTTAATAGACGCTCTCTTATCGCATTCAAGATGCAGCTTGCCGATATCGAAGAGTCCTTCATATCCTTCAGTGAAGCTCGCGGACAACTGTGAGTGGCCACGAAGGGAAAGCTACTGGAGAGGAGCTTCTGCCCGTCTCTTACTGCGCCAAGTATTCCGGCAGCGTCGGATGGTTTCTTGGAACAGATGCGTAGCTTCCAGGTGCAATGGTTTCGAATTTTCCCAAACGCGCAGGAGAACAGCAGTGAAAATAAGTCAGATTTGATGCTCAGTGGCTCATTTTTACATATTTTGATATTGCAGATGCGGGGTTTATGCTTTCTCTTCTCCAGCTTCGGCTAACGTTGATAAGGCTGTGGGATATTTTTTTCAGAAACCCTCTAACTTGTGCGCGCTTTGCATTCGTAGCTTTCCCTTCAGTTCCACAAAAAGTTGTCTGCGAGTATCTAATCAATCAATCAATTAATCAATCAATCAATACTTATTAGCAATGCAACAGCCGTGATACATAAGGAAATACTATGCAGAAGGAGATCCTAAGGTTATAATCCGCACATGGGACCTCCTATGTTAATACAATGAAGCAAAAACATTATTAAAGCGAATATATGATAAAGACCGAAATTATTATTATTATTTGATTTGAAAACATATACACAGGAAAGAGAAAGCGAGAAGCAAAGGCTGGCAACTGCCACCAGAAGGGGCACAACGCCTGCCTACTCTTCGGAAAGGACGAGAGAAACATAGAAGGAAAGATAGGAAGGAGGGGAGGAAGGAGGAAAGGAAGAGCGAGATGACAAATCTCAACGAATAAAGTAAAGCATACAGTAGGGCCCGTCCCTGCAGGTCAAGCTACTAAAGAATGTAAAATAAAAGAAATGGTTGCTGGGTTACAAACGTGCCCCTAAGTTCGTTGTTTCTAGAAAAGTAAGGAGAGCACGATGAGCTTGATCACGTCGAGACGCACAACCACTGGGGTATAAACATTCGTCTAGAGTCGTACACCGCAGGCCAAGGAGATGGTAGTCCCTCACTAGTGATTTGCGTTGCGCACTGAAAGCGGGACATTCCAATATCAGGTGTTGAAGTGTCTCGCAGCCACCGCAAGACGTACACGATGGACTAGTCACACGTCCTTGTCTGTGTAAACGTTCGTGCACATTAACACAGCCAACCCTTAGCTTGAGTAGTTGCGCTCTAGCGCGACGAGGCAAGCCTCGACCGCGAACACGTGGCGGGAACGTTCCAGTTGCGACGCGCTGGTCTGGATGCTGCTTGAGTAGGTGGCGACGAATCAGCAGGCGAGCGTCATCAAGCTTGCACAAAATTTCAGGGCAAGCACAGTCGTTACGAGGGCAAGTTGAAGCCAGTCGATCAGCCTCTTCATTTCCGGCGATCCCTACGTGCGACGGTATCCATTGAGCAACGAGAGATACCCCACGTGATAAAATTTTGTTGGCAGAGTCAGTAATGCTGCGCACAATTGGGCAATCAACCTGACTGCGTTGTAATCTGCTAAGCGCAGCGCGGGAGTCCGTAAATATGACAATCTTCGGCGGTGTGGTTAACTCCTCTTGCACGTATTTCAGTGCAACATTAATTGCTGCTAGCTCCGCAGTTGTTGACGAGGCTGGATGGGGTATATGAAATATACGTCGTACTTGAGTTGAAGGGTAGAAAAAAGCTGCAGAGGCGCCTTGACCGTCACTGTGCACAGATGCATCTGTAAATACTTGAAGGTAATCTGGAAATTTCTCGAACATGTGCGACTGAGCCAATTGGAATATGGCCGAAACAGGCATATCAGACTTTTTGTGTATGTCAGGGATTGTAAGGTAAATGGGCAGCACGTGTTTGGTGATGTCTTGCGGCGGCGAAGGCGTAACTGAAGCATCATGTTCAGAAATGTCAGTAATGTTCATAAATAATGCTGCCATTTTTCCAATGCGAGAAAACGGGCGGTGAATCAGACGATCAAGGAGCATTTGACCATTCGATGCGCGGTGCAGACGCTCTATATGAAATAGAGCTCTCTGGTCTGCTTGTAGCCTTAGAGGTAAATGATGAGCTTCAGTGAGTAATGGAACTGATTGCGCCTCCCGAGGTAATCCCACCATTAGTCGAAGGGCAACGCGATGATCACGTTCCAGTTGGGCCATCAAACTAGGTGGGACGTTTAGGACTGGTAGTGCATACATCATGCCTGAGAGTACAGATGATTGGTACACCTGCAGAGCCGTTGTTTGGTCACAGCCAGCACCTCTAGCAGTCAAGGCGGCCACATACTTAAGGATGGACTGCGATTTGTGTCGTACGAATTTAATGGCAGGACGCCAAGAGAAGCGATCATCCACAATTAAGCCCAAATAACGGTGTTGTCGCACCCAGCTTATCGGCGTTTCGTCAAGGTACAGTCGGCTCATTGTTCGACGAGCGCGTTGTTTATTGTGGTATGCTATTGCAGCCGACTTAGTAGGTGATATGCGCTGGCCAACTTCACCCAAGTACTCCGAAGTCGCGTTCAGGGCTCTTTGCAAGCTTGCACGAAACCGCGGGCCAAAGTGTGAAGGGCCGCTTATCCAAAGAGCAATATCATCTGCATAGATAGCAATGCTCACAGGGAAGTCACTGTCTCGAGGCAAGCTACTTGGAAGCGCGGCGAGTACTGTGTTAAACAGAAGCGGCGATAAAACGCTGCCCTGTGGGACACCGCACTTCAGAGTGGGGGATTCACTTGTTATTGCTCCAACACGCACTTTCATCCGGCGCTCCGATAGGAAATTGCACACAAAGCGAAGCAGACGACCCGAAATTCCCGCGGTTGCAAGAGCGAAAATAATCGCCTGATGCGGAACCGAGTCGAAAGCTTGCTGTACGTCTAGGAAGAGCATGTAGGCGGAGTGCTTGTTTCCTTTAGCACATTCAAGCGTTGAGACAAGGTCTGAAATGCTGTCCAGAGCTGAACGGCGGTGACGAAGACCGCTCATCACATCAGGGAAAAAGTTTAGCTTCTCTAGCCTGTCTTCTAGACGAAACAGGACCATTCGCTCCATTAACTTGATGACATTTGATGTTAGGGATATCGGCCGGTAGGACTTGAGGTGTCGTGCAGGGCGCCCGGGCTTTAAAATTGGTATTATCACGGACGATTTCCACTCAGCAGGGATTACACCAGTTCTCCATACCTCATTATACTCGTCCAGTATACGGTCATGAAAACTGTTATCAATGTTCCGTAATGCTTGATACGTCACACCGTCTTCACCTGGGGCAGTGCGGCGTTACCGCACTGCCCAATCAAAATCAAATTGGTCAAATTGATTGAACAAAATCAATGTTAGAAATAACAAAAAAGACTACAAAAATTCAGTGTAGTCTCAATGTGCCGAAAAAAAAAATAACTACAATAAACACAAATAGCGAGTCCAGATGCGGCCGCACGTGGTAGGCTATACACGTCCAGTGAACTCTTAACCACCGTTCCGTGCGCGTCAGTTTAAGATAGCGCTTCTCCGGTGAACCGCAAATGCCGGGAGCACTTGGCGATTGCGGGGAAGGGGGGGGCACTTCTACAAAGTTCCTTCCCGGCTTCTCTCCTCCTTTCCGGGTGAAATGACGCTACACAGCTTTTACGAGTAACCTCTCAAAAGCAGTCGATGCCTCTCGGGCATCGAATTTCGCTCACTCTTGCGCTGGCATTTGACCCTATGTACTATACAGCTTTGATCGGTGAAAGCTCTGCTGTTTGCTTTATCGCGAATCCTTTCATCCCCGAGAGAGAAAAGTGAAGCAATTTTAGGAGCGGACAGTTACTATAGACGGCCCTTATTGAAGTGGAGGCGCAGTGTATGTATAGGTCTCGAACGGCTGCACAGATTGGTTTTCAGGCGAGCACCTCAGTTGAATGCAGAAGCTAGATAAATAAAAAAATAAAGAATAGATAATGAGAAAAACTATGACGCAAACTCCACCCATATGCCACTTCTCGTTGAGTCGAAGGTCGAGTTACCCGCCGTGGTGGAGCATTTTGCTGCTTAGCAAGATGTTGCGAGTTCGACTGAGCTGCAGCGGTACCAGTTTTCGATGGGGGTTCTGTACTAAAACGCGTCTGCGTCGTGGTTTCGGTACGCGTGGTCATCATTATTCTGCGGCCCTTCATTGCACGGCGTCTCTCGTGGTCCGGGGGTTGCTTTTGGGCGTCAAACCCTGTCAGTCTAGAGTGCGGGGTCTGCACAAAACGTGGCTGTGCCTCGCTAGTTTGATGGAATTGGTTGAGTTTGCTTTAGGTGTTCGTGGTGACTACATATTTTGACGCAGTATAGACGTGTTAGAGCAGCTCCGCATTTAGTAAAGTTGCTGCCTGTAGTGAACGAGTTGGTCGATATCTATGGAATTATACGGCTTGATATGGCGGAAGTACTCGATGTCGCAAGAAAGCCGAGAGGCACTTTACGGTATCTTGCTCGCCGTGTCCAGCGATGCTTGGCGTGGACTAGTAATCGACGCAGCAGGAAGGACGGCGGCGTGGACAGCAGCACTCCTGTAACATTTATGACCTGATAAACATCCCATAGAGGCCCGAGTGCGAAGTTCCAACTGTTTGTTTGTTGCTTTTATACATGCTTCCTGTCTTGCTCGCTGGTTTTTACTGCACATTATTTTATTCTTTATCATTTTCTCCTCTTCCTTTATTTCTTCTCGTGGCAGGTTTACCAGCCCTCACAGTAAATAGCTGTCATTTAAATTTCATAGTAAACACGCTTCCATCTCCTCCATCTAATAGTGTTTCCTTTATTTTTTTCTACTTATACTACGTGCTGATGGTACCCGATCTACGTATAATATATATTGCCAGAGGGGCAAGCTTTCGTTTTTCAAAGTTTTTAAGTGCTATTTGTAGGAGGTTCACTTAAAGTAACGCCGGTGTCACACGGGACACTTTCGATCGCGATCTCGTCCAATCGGCATCGATCGCGATCGAAAGTGTTCCATGTGACCTGGGTATAAATCTGCTGACACCGTGCAAACTTAGCTCGGTATCGTCTGGCTTAATATGACAATGTTCTACGATATTCCGTTAAGGTGCTCTCTGATATAAGCATCTTAAGTTTAGATCAACCTTTACAATCATGGCTAGCGCATGAAATTCTCTTCTACTTCGCCGTGGGCTTCGATGTGAGCGTATTACTTGTCGCTTTCATTTCGTTCTATGCCCTGCGATGTTCCTTTACTGCCCAGAAACGTTTAACGCGCGGAGCAAATACAGATCTTTCGTTTCGCTTAATTTACCTGTAGTTATCCTGGATGATGATGAATAAACATTTATTAGGCCCAAAATATATTGGTGGTGCCCACAGGTACCAGACGGGGTGGTTCCCTAGTTACGGGACCCATATGTTCCCAGCAGCTCCTGGCCCCTGTCCGTCAGTGCGAGCTGAATCGGTAGGGCGGGGCTGGATAACAAGGTCTCCCATCGCTCAAGGGGTTGGGGATTGGGGGTGTTGGCGGGAAGGGGAGGAGGGGGGGTCTTGAGCTCTGTGCACTCGGCCAAGATGTGCGGCAGGGTGCCCTTTTCCCTTTTGCAAAAAGGACAGAGCGTATCATGTTCCGCGGGGTACATGCGGTTCATCAGTACGGGATGCGCAAGCGATCCCGCCTGCGCTCAACGCAGGATGGTCTGTTGTTACCTGGTGAGTTTGGGGTGCGGTTCTGGCAGTTTGCACCTTTCCTCTCGGTACATCCGGGTAATGTCCCGAAAGCTGGTAACCGGGTGCGGTAGCTCTTCCGGCTCGTGCTCTGCCCGGATTGACATTTCTCGGGCATGGTAGTCGGCGATGGTGTTGCCTGCTACCTGCGAGTGAGCCGGGACCCACACGAGCTCTATGGCTCTTCCCGGAGGCTTGCACTTGGATAGAATGGCTCGGGCCGCGGAGGAGATTACCCCCCTGCGGAAGCTTCCGTAGGCTGTCTTTGAGTCGGTGAACACGGTGTCCACGCTCGGCTGTGTGAGTGCGAGGGCCACGGCCGCTTCTTCGGCAACTGCGGGGTCGGTTGTCTTCAGGGACGCGCTGACGATCAGCCTGTCTTTTGACGTAACCACCACCGCTGCTCGGTCACTGTGTTTTCGGAGCGAGGCGTCCGCGTAGAGGACCCTGGGGTTCTCTTCCAGCTTCCGGGCCATGGCTTTAGCCCGCGCTGTGCGCCTCTCGTCGTCCTTGCCTGGCGTCATGTTCCGAGGAAGAGGTTTGGTGTGAATGGTCGTCATCCAGTCTTCCGGAAGGGCCGCCTTGAGGGGTACTGGCTCGATCTGCCATCCTATCTTGCGTAGGACGGCTCGTCCGTGTTCCGTGTGACTGAGCCGGATTCTCTGATTAGAGAGTTGGGCTTCGATGAGCTCCTCCACCGTGTTGTGGGCGCCCATGTCTAGCAGTCTTTGCGTGGACGAGTATATGGGCATGCCCAGTGCTTGCTTCGTTGCCTTACGAAGCATCGTGTTTAGAGTGTCCCTATTCGCCTTCGTCAGCTGGAGATACGGGGGGGAGTAGGTAACCCGCGACACGACGAACGCGCGTACCAAGCGCATGGCATCGTCCTCTTTAAGGCCTCGGTTTCTGTTAGACACCCTCCGAAGCATACTAAGTACCTGTTCGGTTGCAGTTTTGATCTTTGTGACGGCGGCGTGTGCCTTCCCGTCGCTTTGAAGCAATATGCCGAGAATCCTAATCTGCTGTGTTGGCAGTTATCCTGGACAGTAGCATTATTCACAGGCTAACTATACTTCAGATACCAAACAGGAGTTTTTATTTTTTTAATTTTTATTATATTATTTTTCTTTTTTTTTTTGTGCAGAGCGCCGAAAACCGAATGTTGGTGATGTATAGAAAGCCCCTCGTACTACATTGCTGTATCGCATCTTGCACTGAGAAGGAGATAGAGGAAAAAAGCGAGCTGTTACAAAGAAGATGTGGGGGATCAGGAGAGAGTGTGGAGAATAAATGTAAAATGGGTTAGAAGGCAAATGGTTTGGATTTCCGCTATCGACCACCTAACAGGTTAAATTAATATATTCGCCACCATATACAACATTTGCAGTGTAGCCGGTGCAGTGTAGCCGGTATACAACATTCGCTAGCCGGTTGGCGTGCCTTAATCACGATTTCTGCAAACGCTAACGGCGAATTTCCCTTTGCACATACTTCCAGAACTAAACGCGCAAAATATTTCGTGAGTCACTCATTAGGTGCGACGCAAATACAGGACCAGAGCAGTTTTCGCTTTAATTGTCTAACGAGCGGCAATAGCAGGCAAAGTTGCGTCAGATAAAGCGTGGGGGATCGGGCGTGGTCACTTACTCACCACTGTTGCAATGGCAGTCATATTTTTTTTTTTTGAGATGGGAAAGCGTGGCATGGGGGTAGCTGGTATTCTCCTGCGCACGACTGTTAAGAGCGACTGTTAGGCCAGCTCGCTATTATTATTAGATACACCGTAAAACGCGCACGTCAGAACACACTTAACGCAAGAACCACTTCGGTCATCCGCGCGGCTTCCTACAAGAATATCACTGCGGTCGCTCATAAATGTCGTTACCTTCTCAGGCGCGGTAACAATGGCTGTAAACGGCATGGCAAATGTGCTTTTGTTGCGTGCCATGTTTCAATGTATGCTTGGCGCCTCCAAGCAGAGTACAATGCTCGTCGATTTCTGAAAATTTTTTTCGGGGCACAATATGCGTGATTTTGACCTTTTCTTGTGTGTGTATGTGAGGGGGGGGGGGGGCTTAGTCACCGCAACACTGTGCGCTCCGTGCAGTCGCGTAAGACATATCGTTGCGATGTTTAGCAAGAACTGTCCTTGTTAATGGTTCAGATGCATCAATGTCCCCGCCTGATTTTACTTTAAAAAAATGCAGTAAACTCAGCGAAATGTGACATGCTGGCTTTTTTCTTACAGAAATTTGGAGCTGTAATCTAGATAAAGCAATGTGAATCCGCACTTTGTCACTTATCTCACCTCCAGTAATATTCACCGACGAAAAAAAAAAAAAAAACTAACTAGACTGCTGTCAAGGCAGGAAAGCTAAGACCACCCCATGCAGACACATACACTCTAATTAACTCTTTCATACGTTCATAAACATTTCTCCGTATCTGTTCATTCCATTCGTAAACTGCACGTTGTTGATAAACGTCGTTACTTATTCTTATCAAGGTACCTTGGCTGCTTTTCGATAGCTTATTTTGAATAATGGTATTGCTAGAATCGCGGTGATAGCAGAAATGCGAGAAGTTTCTCCGAGTAGCGCGCATCCTGCTTCGAACGAGTGTGTAAAGTAAAAAAAAAAATTACTCCATCTCCCGCTAAAGGGAACCATGTGTGGATGCGAAGCAGCGGGGAGATGGTTAGCTTGAGCGGGGGATGGTTTCACGGCAGCGGCCCGAGCGCTCATCGCGGCGCTGCACAGGAGAGAGCATGAGGCGCGCGCGCTCCGTCATTTTCATACCGCGGAACTGCCGTGGCGCCCCCAGCGGAGTATGCAGCTGTCGCACCACCTGTCGTGCGCGCCGCTCCGGATTCCTAGAGGAGAGAAAGGGGGGAGCGTAGGAGAGGAGACAGAGGGGGATGGGACGCGCATACGCTGTGGGGGTGGGGCACGCGGGCGCCGCTCTGTACAGTAGAGGATTCCTAGAGGAGAGAAAGGGGGAGGGGACGCGCCGGCGCTGTGGGAGTGTGGGACGCCGCGGGACGCAGGACGGAGAAAGCCCCCGCCATAAGCTACTTCGCATCTAAAATTTACCGACGATTACGATACTCCCTAATGCAAAATTTCAGCGCAGCTCTAACGTGTTTTCATTTCCAGATATACTGGCAGACGTGGACAATCTGTCTGATGCGGCAAATTGCAAACGGAACGAAGTCTGGCGTGACTGCCTCGCTAATCGGGAGATCGCGAGAGCCAGCACGTGGGTGAGATTCACAGCAGCCGCCGCCTGCAGACAGACCTCCGCTCATGCAGTTCTTTGTTTCCATATATGGTATTGGTGGACGTGCTCGCCTCGTGCAATCGGTGAACAGACAACAGCGCGCTACACTGGCGCCGTCTCGTAGTGGTCGTCGCCGCAGATCCCGTCTTGCGCGGCACTGCGATTTTGTTCTCACGCTTTCGCCATACCCTCCTCCCCCGCTTTCCACCGCAGGGTTCTGCTGCACCCTCCACTTCCGCTTTCCTACTCGCGCTCTCTTCGCTATTGCCGTCTTTCGTCCCCCGTTGCGCTCCGCGTTCCCTCTTTCATCCTTCGTTGTGCTCGTTCGCTCGTTACGCCGAGGGACGCCGACGCGAAACGCATGAACGGGCGCCTAAGAGCTGCACTCTTAAAAAAATGGGACCGAGCACAGAAACCGTGCGGCCGCTGTTCGCGTTGTCGGCACCTTAGCTCCTGGATATACGCTGCATCCTCAAGGCATTTTACTTTAGGATACTCGCTTGTAATCCTTCTGTATGCGCTCTACTAGAATATGAGACAATGTCTTTTATTGTTTGACATATTCACGACAAAGTGTATTCCTCGTTTCTAGTCTGCAATGTTATATCCCTACATTGCAATGTGACATTAAAAAAAGAGAAAAAAAAACCCTTAACATAATTTGGTTGGGACCGTGAGAATTTGCGTTTACAAATCAATGCGCTTATACGACTCGGAAGATAGTAGTTTTGGCTAGGTGTGTGCGCATGTTCGAAATTTCGAATACTCACTATTCGAACTCACAATTCGAAGTTGTCAAATTTTCATTTAGCTCGAATACTATAAGGTACAATAGCATTTCTTGCAGTATATAGGCAAGAAAGGGCTGATGCAAACAGAGACTGGTTTGAATGATTGTTTGTTTAAGACGGTCCGCAGTTTCTGTGAAGGCGATCGAGTTCCTCAACAATTTACAGACGGACGAGTTCAATAATGCACAATAGTTACCAGCCGTTGAGCAAGCATGTTTCGTCTTAGGCAGCCTATGAATTCGTGGTTTCGATTTAGACAAATAAGTTTATTATTTGACCAATCTCATCATGTTTGGATTCCATCAATATGATGCGCGGTGCTGTAGTATTGTCCTTTGCTCTATCAGTGAGCACTATACACTCTACAACATGCATCTGGGACCTACTGTTCCTATTTGTTTTATTACTTTCAATGTCATCATAAACCAGATGTGATTGTACTGTATCACGGTGTACATGGGTCGAATAATGTAAACAAGCCTCTTGTTGCCGAACATGCTCCCTAGATTTTTAATTTCGCTTTGTTTTAGAAATTGGAAGTAGTCGATATTCTATTTGATATTGAACGGTTGTATTTCTCAAATAGTCGAATTCGCGATTCGATTCGAAAGTTTTGGTATTCGAACAACCGTATAAATTTCTATTGTTTTGCCTGTACTCAGAACGGACGATAAAAAAAAAAAGAGGAAACGCGGATAAGAGCGAGGGCGCTTGGAGGCACAGCACTGCGTGCCGCATTCTCTTGCGACGACTCTGCCTAAGATGAGTGTCTCTATGTGTATGGCTGCTTTAGCTGTACAACAATCCACTTAGTTGATATGCAGTAAACGTTGGACCGCCTTCGTACAAAGGCATAAGCCTTTGTACGAAGAGCTTCGAACATAAGGTTCCATAAAGCTATACATTTTCTATAAGTAAAGCTAACCTATTTAGACATGTGGGGTCTGAGAGTGCTAAAGTCTGTGTGTTTCGGAATTTCAAAGCATGCACTACTATACCATACAGAAAGGAAATTGCTCATGTTACAAAGATGGTAAAGTGACAACTTATTTGTCTAACCAACCTTTCAACCTAATACCACATAATTTATTATCATTTATATATTATGTGCGCAATGATATATAATAAATATTCATTCAATAAATAAATGATAAAGAATAAATATTTGTTTTTTGTCATATTCTTGCTTCAAGTTAATACATTACTCTCCTTCGATGACACCCTGCAACCAGCAACCCTCTAACAGCTGGCTTCGGGGCTATTCTCCCGTTGTGCATGAGCGCAGTTATTTGATAGAAAAAAGCAGGCAAACAAATAGCCTTCACTGTGGAAGAATGCTGCTATCGCAGTAAATGTTCAGAGCCGAAGGAATCGCTCAAGTCTGCTGGCTTTTTCATGTTTTTATTTCAGCATAAAAATCTTAGCGGCCGGGTTCGATGGCACTACGTTCTAACTTCGGATAAGCATGGCAGAAAAACGATTTTCTACAGCTTCACTCTTTTTTCACCGCTCTAAATGCATTGTCAATATAAATAAAGTTCATTCATTTTATTGCACAGTCGATGTCAGAAACATTGTTTTCTTTCTCTCGTGTGCCAGAAAAACCCATTTCTTCCTCCTCCTGACAAAGCCTGCGCATGCGCCATGCAGACAAGTCGATAAAACTCTGCAGCATTTCACCATAGGACAGGACAAAGTTTACTGTGCTGAACCGGTTCGCAAACCGTTATACATTTTTAGTTTCTCCCAATCGGAACTGAACCGGAATGACATTGGAGTGCGCGGAACCCGAACCCGAACAAAACCGGTATTTTATTTCGATTCGACAACCTGGTTAAAATTTAAGCCCTATCCCCGGCATCACAGAGTAACAATTTCACAAAATACACCGAGAAATTCGAAATTCCAGAAGGCCACACAGTGTCAAAGTACACGTATATACGCATCAGAGGTAGCTTGCAGCGACCGAAGGCTGTATTTTATTGTTTACCTATGCTCTCTGCGGCATGACCACGCGTCTGCCAGTTTCATGTCGTAAACACACTCCGAGTGTGAGTTATGGCTGCGTTGTCTGTAAATTTTCCCTCTCCACTTATGAAAATGTTCCACATCCTTTTCTAGGTAAAACTTTTGTCAGCTGAAGTGATCTACCCTCCTTCGCGACAGCCCAGTGGCAATGGCTTTGTGCTGCTGAGCTCGAGGTGGCGGGTTCGAACCCCACCGCGGCGGCCGCTTTTTTTGATGGGGGCAAAATTCGAAAACGCGCGTGTTCTTAGGTTTAGGTGCACGTTGGAGTACTCCAGGTGGTTAAAGTAAATCAGAAGTCCCCCCCCCCCCCCCCCCCCCCCCGCTACGGCGTCCCTCATAATTAGATCGTGGTATTGGCAAGTAAAACCGCAGTTTCTTTTTTTTCAAGTATCCACAGTTGGCTTTTGTGATATTACTTGTTAGACCATTGCTGATACTTCGTATCCATCTTCCTCTGAACCTCTTGTCTTCTTTGAATTTTTGCTGCTGAAGGTTGGTGTGAGGAGACAGTGACTTGTTAAAATAAATTGAAAGCACTGCTAGGCAAAATACGTGGTCAGAAACGCCACGGGAGAAAACAAACCTGGTAAAACAACTTTTTTTTCCACGACAAAAGGGTGCTCCAAGAATGAAATTTTCTCGGAGAAATTCTTTCGGTCTATTTAAAACGATCCTATTGACTTTTTCCCTCGCGATACAAAAAGATGGCTAAGAATGGCTCTGCATCTTCTTTATCTCTCGTTTATATATGGATTTTTTGTTATTGAAGGTGAAGATGTGCAAGGTGGGAGATGGAATAAAACAGAAAGAGTACCAGCGCGCGTTCGTCGCGCTAATCCGCGCAGGACTTGGTCGGTCGCAGGTGGAGGACGGGGATTTTTGGCTACCATTGCCGAACACGACAGCTTACGGTTTGTCGCTTATCCGTTGAGTCTGCCGCTCTCGTGCATGGGCTGCGGCATTTTCAATTTTGCAAGAGAGCCGAGGAAAAGAAATGCTGCCAGCTGGAAAGGGGCACTCTCTTTGGCTGACTCACCGGCTTTGAGCAAAGGTCGACACGGCTACGGACGCGACATTTTCGAAAGAGGCGCTTCAGCGCGAATTTGCATTTATATTGGCAGCACGTATCGTAGCGTAGACGTGTGTTGACGTGCATGTATTGCAGCAAGCAGCGAATGTGATGTAAGTGCGCTAGCGCATGTCCTTTGATCGACAGCCCACGAATTGTTTCTGTAAAACTGCATCGCCCACTTTTTCTCATCACGAGCTTTCCAAATGTCGTCGGCCGCTTGCTTGCTCGATAGACGTTAAAGGTACTTGCACGTTATTCGCGGAGACAGTGACCTTATTTGTCATTCCGAGATTACTGTAGAAGCAGACAGCTGCTCTGGCTTTCAACAGCAGCACGTGTGTACACTGGGGTGATACAGTGCTGTGGACGCAAGTTGCAGGATGCAATAGAAATTGATTTTGCGGACTGACCTTGCCATCGATACGCGAGCTTTGATCGTCATCTTGTCCATACGCGTTGCTCGAAAAAGATGTCATTAAATATCGGATAGAATCGGGAACACTACTCGGCGAGCTTTCCTCCCATCGTAGTGATTCGTCTCAAACCTAACTTGAAGCCAGCTATAACAGAATGACCCAGTTCGCAACACCATCCAAAGCACCAAGGTTCTTTGCGGACAATGACGCCGCGGTGGGTGGTTGAACATCGTTAAGGAGCACGGCATCGCGTACTCGGATAGCGGAGAGAGAAGGACAGCAAGGAAAGGAGTAGATTTCGGGCTTTTCGCTCGTCACTTCTGTCTGACAGCTTCCCGCTCGTTCGTACAGATATACCCTGCATAGATAAACTCGCTCAAGCTTCCGCGCTTCTTGCATAAATACCGCCTCGCTTGTATCAGGATTGACTGCAGCCACCTTTACGAATCGTTCTTGCGTGAGTACGAAATTGCTAATGCGGGCTTACGGTCGTCAAACGGAAGGCCACACCGCAATAACTTGACTGTTGCGTACGACCGTATTATTTCTTGCGACGTCTAATGAGACTTGACAACGGTGGCACGTATGTTCCACGAGACATCGAGACGAGCTTCGCATTGACGTGACCGTAAAAAAAAAAAGAAATAAAGAAAACCGCGCAGAATAAGGATGTCCTCATCGTTATCATCATTAGCGTGCTGGTGTATTCGCCACTTGAATCGCAGCTCGCGATAGTACATGCATCCAGCTAACAAGCCTTGTCGCGCGCCGACTGGCGCGCTCTGATGAAAATTGTAGTGTCACCCCCAGCGCCGGCGTTTTTATTGCTCTTTCCGCAATGCCCCGGGAGAGAGAAAAAAAAAAGACGGAGGATTAACAAGGGGGCACAATTTTTTTTCTGGACAGCTGCGAGCAACGCCGCAAAGCCCCTCTGCTTATAACGGCGATGATTTTCCAGCTGAGACGCGCGGCGTTGGAGGCGACAGGCGGAAGTGATTTACGCGGCCAGAGTTACGCCCTGGTCGTTTTAAGCCGTGCTTCAGACGCTAAGTTGGTGCCACCGCTGCTGGGGGCAGCAGGACAATGCGAAGTTTGTTCGCTCAATGCGTTTCTGTGCAGACAGTTTTTGTTTTGCCGCACCTTCCGTTACGTCCACCCTGTACTGGGCCGTCCGAGGGTCGAGCTTCTATATGCGCCGTCCATCGACTTGCGCAAGGATGACAACATCGCTACAATGGAGGAGGCGGCCGGGTGTTATGCTTCACTAAGCTCCATGTCAGCTTTTACAGTGACCTACAGGCGACTGCTGAACTTTCGGAAGGTTTCGGATCTACTAATGTCGCGCTCGTTGTCGCGCGCTCCGATATCATCTCGGGTGCTCTTACAAAAGCGAGTCGTCGGGCTTTTATTCTCGCTTTTGTTCTTGCTTGTTTTTTTTTTGCGATTGAGGTACTAAACTGTGACAGAATTTAATGTGTGAAGAAATCAGTTTTGACAACCCACGGAACTCAAGGGAAGGGTCCTTAATCATATGCTGGGTAACTGTGGCGAAAGACAGTTTCTTTTTTCCCCTATGTGTCCTTGCCTTATTCTAGAGATTTTCAAAGCAATATTCGGAGGCCCGTTACTGTTTTCTGTGTGTGTGCGTGTGTGTGTGTTTTTAAATAAATTGCCACAGCAGTATGTCGTGACTTCGAGCTGTTTTCCTACACGTATGTTTTCTTAAGCATTACGCCTGTCAACATATTGACATTTCATATGAAAATATCAACGTTCCCTGCTTCTTTTGAAAAAAAAAATGTCTATATTATGCGGTATCCATGCATCGATATCCGTGACTGCACGCTCAGCTTTAATTTTTCTGGCTAAATTGTGGCTACTGTAGTGCTTTAGTCCCGTGGTATCAGTCACTGACCCACGTCACGGCGCACGAATATCCCGCGGTTGATTGACGACTTTCGCCTTTAAATGACGAGATGAGCAGCTCCTAGCAAAGGGAATGTCACGCGGATATAACGCAGCTGCTACAAGGAGCCCAAGCCATGTCCAAGGAGGGACAGCCAATTGCCAAGCCTGTAACAAGTCAAAGCGCGTGAACTGAGAGGGGGGCGGGCGTGTGCCATTGCATTTTCCCGCCCGTCTCTGGGACGAGTAAAAAAAAAGTGCGAACTGGAAGCAAGTGTCCTTACGGAATACCAACGGGCCCAAACTGCCCCACCCGACTCTCGGAGATTTTGGGGGTCCTCGGTGTGTTCCCTCTTTCCATGGTCAGTGACGTTGCGTGTGGTTTGGGCTAAGCTCTCCTCGGATGAAGATTGCTGCAGACCTCCTGATTGGCCGAAAATGTGCTGTCTTCCTAGCGTCTAATGGGCCGATAGATGATGCCACCTGTTTCCTAGCATGGGAATGAAGGAGGAAGACGTGACCGGGAAGACGGAAGCCATATATATATATATATATATATATATATATATATATATATATATATATATATATACATACATACATACGACCTATTTATATAAGTTTGCTTTGTTGAGAGATCGGTAACTTGAATTCGAACTGAACTTGTTCTCATAGTCATTCCTATGTTCTTCCGCATAGTGCAATATGAACGTCGTTTGGCTTACGATCCTTACTCCACCACGATGCATTAAAGACCCGCGTCTATGGTCCTCCGTCGCAATACTACCGTGAAATTGCATCTTCGCCGTCGCGATGGCTTGTTGATCATAATGACAGTTCTCTGAAGATTCGGTGGCTGCCTTTCGACAGGGACGGAATGCAAAAGCGCCATTTAGAGATTTTAGTGCAGACTGAAAATCCCCAGGTAGTCTAAATTATTCCGTAGCCCCCCCCCCCCCCCCCCCCCCCTCGTCCGACGTATCTCTTAGCCTAGGTATTGCTTTGTGGTGTTAGAATCAATCAATCAATTAGACTTTGAGGACTTTCGTTATGCCAAACGTTGTGTTCATCATAGCGCGAAACCAAAGGCGATAGTAAAGAGCCCTTCAGCTGCTTGAACGGAACACCTGCCAAGTGGAACAGGGCAGCCCTTTTCCTGGTCCTGGTGGAAGTCCATTTGAAAACTGAGGACTCCCTATGCCGTGTCTGCAAAATATACTTTATCTATAAGGTGCTGTTGCAAGAGGACGGCGTTTTATGTACACAATAATTTCGAGCCAGGGGACTCGAAGAAATGTACCAAGGGGATCTGATGAAAGAGACGAGTCCAATCAGGGCTACAAAAGTCATGGACACCTTTGTGTCCGATTATATAACACCATAGCTCCGGGCTATGTTTAGCGAAGGCTTAACGTCCAAGGATTGGGCTGTGAACGGAAGGCATAGCGCCGACTAAGAACCATTTATTGGAGCACGAGTGGAGCATGAAATCCATCGACGGCAATCATTGTGAAAGATATGCAAGCGCATTAAAGAACAGGATTGTCCACGGTCTGCTGTCGTTCATTGTCGATCAAGAATACCTTGTGGATTTCGCACTCATTTATTTACTTTTCTTTTTGCTCGGCTAAGCAGTGGACGATATCAGGCATACTTGATGAACAACAAGGAAGGCGGATACACGCATCAGCGGAACGTGGAAAATCCTGTTTGATAAGAAGCTCGTTGACGTCTCGGAATGATTTCTCACTGTCGGTTATTATGTTCATCACGTTCACGTTATACACGATTACTTGGCTTGTAATGTCCACACTTCCCCACCGACAAACGGCTTTAAGTCGGCGTTATATTTATCCTTTTTGCATCACGTCCCATCCTTGAGCTGCCATCTTGGGTCTTCGCAAATCATGTACCAACCGGCCGAAGTAATCAGCTTACCGGTCCACGTCGGCTGTTGAAGCAAACACCCCCAATGCACTTTGATGAGAAATGTGCTTCTGCGAGAACAAAGAAAATCATACCGCTGTTTGGAACAGAAAAGACAGGATTACTCCTTAAAGTTTGCTCACGGCCGCATGAATATTGTGATTCCTCGCCCTTATTTTTATCTGCAGAAAGACAGTGGCACATGTTGTGTTCGCTCCAACTCATCTGCATTCCCCTTTTTGGTGCCGTTAACTCATATGCTGTAGCCCAGTTTAGCAACGCCGCCTCCGTCCAAATCCCCTTCCCGACATCGCGTTGCCTCTCGTGCCGTCTCGCAGCTCAAGCTGACGGGACGGGGCCGTTTCCTAGCAATTCTCGCGCGTACTTTTCGTCTTACAAAACGGTCGGCACGACAGAGTTGATTCCGCGAAAGCGCCCGCTGTCGCCAAACGTTCAGCCAGCGAAGGCGAGCGAACGCGGCGATTTGGCGCGGTGGTTAATCCCTGCTGTTTTCTCCCAATTTTGCCGTTTTACAAATACGCGAAGACGTTTCGTAAGAGGCAGCGAACGGCCCAAAAAGGAGGCTCGACAAGAGAGGACTTCGCGAAGAGGAAGTGTAAAATTTTTAACTGTATTCTTTCCTCCATTTTCTTAGCAACGGCGGCCACTGGAAATTGGATTCATGCGTTGAGGATACTTCGCCATCAAAGATTGCCGTCCTTTGACAACTGCATGCGGGTCGTCTTAGCACCGCGCTCTTTCGTTTTTCTTCAATAGACAGTTTATTCGGGTGTCCTCATCGCGCCTCTGACTCGTGTCTCTATTATTGAGTACGTCGTCTCTGCCCGATCGCTGGAACGCATTTACCCCGGGATAAATTTACACTGTTGTAAATTGCGGAAGAAGCGTCGTCAAACATAGCACTTTTGGTGTTCGCGATGCGAGCGTTGGCAACGCCAGACGCGTCGCTCGGAGTGCGTTTCTGCGGTCGCGGAAGAAAAACGCTCGTGCAGCAATGATGTTTCTGTCTCGAGTAAGGTTAAGTTCCGACTACATACACAATGCGCAGATATTTCACAGGAAACGCACGCGTAAACGCAAAGAGCGCAAACATTTTATTCAGCCAAAACGGCCGTAACAGTCGAAACAGGCGCCAGCGGACTTGTTGAGATGCCCAACTACTATTACGTTGATCCAGCTACGACAAATCCCTAGTAGGTGGCCAATGAATGTTCAAGTTCTGGTTCTAATTTTACACTCTTGGGAGTTCCGGTATTCCAGCTTAGAGCGACGGCTAATCCACAGAAGCGACGTGTGCTTTTGGGAGCTGCGGCTTTGCGAACTGTGGCGGTCCTTCTGCTGCCGTTGTCTTTTTAGGTGTTTGGGGTGCGTCGGCCCCCAAATGTTTATTTGTACGACCTCGCTGACACTGCTGACGTCGATTGGCCATCTCGTATATTGCTTAGTATATATATATATATATATATATATATGAGTAACGGAGAGATGCCCACGTAAATGATCAGCAGCGTTAACGATTGTAGCGATACAGCTTATGAATGCTTTGATACTGATGCAACGGTAGTTTGCACGTAGCATACACCAACTGAATCACTCACACGGTTTGCGGTGCCCGTCGACATGTTGGCGAGCAGTTTTCCGCGTCCACGGCTGTATGTGGTAGCGTGGCCTATATATATATATATATATATATATATATATATATATATATATATAGACATCGAGTGACGTGCATGGCGCTGCCAACGAGCGCTTAGGGACAACAAATAGCGCAGTGCTATTGTTTATGACGTTTTCTCCCACAATTTACATAGGTGTAACTATATGTGAGCACAAAAACAAAAATTGGAGGACGCCTAAGCTTCGCCTTTAAGAGTGGAACACGATAGCATTAAAAGATCCCTGGCTACTTCTCACACTTCCTGGCAACTGCAGCCTATGCAACCGTATAATGTTTACCTGCGAACGCTGGCGGCCAGCGCTATGCACGAAGACTAGCTTTCTGGTTCTTATTTTTCTTTATCCCGCACTGCGGGATTCGCCGCTGCCGCAGATGCGCGGAGGCGAGTGCCATCTGGATGGTGTTGCAAGTAACCGAGCGGGGCGCGCTTCTTGCACTAAGACAGACCTCAAACGGCAGCTTAAAAAGGGGCTTGTGTTTGAGTTTCCGCGTAACAGTATTATGTTTTCTCGCACATTCAAATTACAATCCTACGCTATCATGTCTGTAAGTTGTGTGTAAATCCTGCTTTAGGAATTTTCTGATGCATTTTACTTTGAGAAATTCAATTAGTTCAGTAACGCTTATGTGCCACGCGGAGGGCCTAGCTGCGTGGTTCAGGATGAGTTTTCTCTGACGGACAATGCCGCCGACGCCGACGCCAACACCAGGTTTTCTGCGACACGGGGCCTTTACCGCTCTCGCGTTAAAATCGCACTCAAGAAAATTTGCACTTTGCAATTTAAAGAATGTGTGTTTTTCCAAGAGGAAAAATTTAGCCAGTGTGATGTCTTCTCGGCTGTCTCGCACGGAAAAGTCCTCGATTGGCGATACAAAATATTTAGGCCTATTTGGCCGAACGCCACAGTTGCTAACATAGCATTGCATTTTGGGCTTGTCTCTGCTGCGCCACCCGCCACCTGTTTAGAACCACTCAGCCTGACATTTTGGAATAGCAAGCAACGGCCTGACAGTATCAAGATTTGGAGCCGTCAAGACATCAGCGCGCTCAATTAGCGGACAGGTGAACTGCTCATTTATTAATGGGTGCTGCCACGTCCATAGTTGGCTCCAAACCCTATATATAGACCTTATTTTCTGAAGATCCATTTCATTTCTCACTCCTTTGGCGGTGCACTGGCGTCCGAGATAATGACGAGGAGCGAACTAATGGGAAAATGAGTGCGTCGTTGCAAACCAAACATGTACTTGCCTTCTTTCGGTTTGAATCTGGTTGGGCTTAGCATTGATTGACGTGGCGGATCCACAAAGTGGTTTATGACAGTTTAATGTGTAAAATCAAACACAACTTCCGTTGCAGCGATATCTTTTTTAAAGCGTCTAGCTTTCTTTCTGTACTAACCGTGATTTTCTTGTCTAACCACTGGGGTGGGCCGATCTCGAAGATAGTGCAGTGTAACACAGTGGGAAAAACCGCAAGGTGCATGGTACCACTATGTGGTAGTACCGGTGGTAAGAGCAGCGGTGGTATTACGTTTGGACAGGCTGTCGTTGAGAGACGCTGCGCCTCTGGTCTAAGACGCAGATGTTGTTGTTTAAGACGTTGCACGGGGTTCTGAAGTTGTCCTTGAAGACGTGGCGCTCGAAGTACCGGTGGCTCCCGCGTACGGGCATAAGACACGGTGGTAAGGGGAGCGCCAGCCATAACACATATATAGAAACCTAGTGACCCCACATAGTGCCACAAATAACCCCCTTCCAAAGCATGCAAAACGCATTCTTGCGGATCAAGCAGGGTTGGTTTTCCATTTCCATATTTTTTCTTTCTCTTTTTGGTCCCTAACCATACTCAGAGTAATAGAGCCTCTTTTCTTTCGTATCTTCTTCCTCGCCTTCTCTGTGGCTGAGCGGCTGTGGCGTTCTGCTGAGCATGAGGTCGAGTGTTGCATTCCCTGTCGCGGCAACTCCATTCGTTGGATACGTTTGTGTGCACGTTAAATAACACCCCAAGTGGTATAAATTATTCTGGAGTTCCCCGCTACAGCCTCTCTCGTAGCACATATATATATACTATTTGGGGACGTTAAAATATTCGATAATTTAACATTATTTACATTTTATAGGATGACATTTTTAAAATATTGGTTACGACGCTGCCGCTCTTAAGTTTAGGCACATGCAACATTCTTCGGAAAATGGCGCCTGCATGGCCCGTCATTACTTCCAGCTCTCAGTGACAAATTTCGCTTCCTGGCCAAGGCAAGCTGATTAACAGGCAATGACGTGACGACCGACATTTATACCTGTGACGTGATGCATTTTAGAGCGCAGCTCTTAACCTGGAACCGCATGGCGCGTTTTTCACGAACGAAAACGCGCGCGCGGCAGAACGCCCGGTTCCAGCTTTAAGCGTCCGTTCCTGCGGCAAGCGTCGGCGTCGACCCTCAGCGTCGCTCGTAACCGAGCCAACGAGCACAGCGAAGTATGAAAGAGCGAACGCGGAGCGTGGATGAAAGACGGCGACAGCGAAGAGAGCGCGAGGCGGAAAAAGGAGGAGGAGGGTATGGGGAAAGCGTGAGAAGAAAAGCGTAGTGCCGCGCAAGACGGGCTACGAGATGGCGCCAGAGTAGCGCGCGTCGTCTGTTCACCGATCACTCCACCGATACCATATATGAAAACAAAGCGCTGCATGAGCGGAGGTCTGTCGGCGGCGGCTGTTGTGAGTCCCCCACACGCGTCACCTATGCGCTGCCTCTCGCGATCTCCCGATTAGCGAGGCAGTAGCGCCACACTTCTCTCCGTTTGCAACGTGCCCCACGAGTCAGATTGTCCGTGCCAGCCAATATATCGCGCAATGAAAACAATTATACAGCTGCGCTTAAATTTCGCATTAAGGAGTATTGTAATCGTCGGTGAATGATTTTTCCACAACTTTCTCCACGCTTAACACAGAGTCAGACTAATCTGGAGACTCGCAATCTGTCTTCTCTGTATTTTCCGCGCTAATTGGGGATCAAACTGAGCACATTTTTTCGACCTTTTTAGTTCATCACTCGCAGCCTTAATCTGCAATTCATTCGCCACAACACGGAAAGGTCTTTCCATCGTCTTTTCTCGTGCATTTGCAGCTTCGGGCCGGAAACATCCAGCTTCCAGAGTAATGATACATTTGCTCCGCACTTGTTCCTATGCCGTACATGAGGGCCTAACACCCTCGGCTGAGGGATGTATCGTTTGTGGCCTGTTCGATCACTGCTTACCGGTCAAGAGGGGTGCGCAGATTAAGTGCCGCGCTCAACAATGGTTCAATATCCAGAGGTGCTCCACCATGAATGCATCGGGGTCTCCTTGCACTCCGGTAAAAGGGAGTCCCAGGGAAAACGGTGAAATATATATTACGAAAGCAAAAATAACATGGGCGACGCTAATTATTTGTGAGCGTGAATTGGAAGCGTGCGATCCACACTGTTTGGACAGCCTATCATCATCTAATTGAGCTATAGTCATGCGTATTGTTGCAGTAGTGCAAAATTCATTATTAATGCGAAAGCATTATATGACTCATGAGGCGGGAAATCCGGGGTTGGCGTGACCACACGATGACCCGAAAAGGCTACGAACCCTCGAACTTTGGTGGGATCATTGGTGTTAATTAAGGTACTTAATAATAATAATAATAATAATAATAATAATAATAATAATAATAATAATAATAATAATAATAATAATAATAATAATAATAATAATTATTATTATTATTATTATTATTATTATTATTATTATTATTATTATTATTATTATTATTATTATTTGGTATGCACACATATACACACAAGGACACGAAGGAAATAGGGAGGGAGCAAGCTGACAACTGCCACCGAGAGGGGCACAACGCCTGCCTATACTCTTTCAGGAGGAGGGAATAGAGGAAATGAAAACATGAGGAAAGAAAAGAGGAACTAAAGAAATGACGGAGACACAGACAGAACAAAACAAATACAAATAATGTCTATAAAGGGGAGGCTAAGTGAGTGTCCTTCAGAAAAGTTAGCAGGGCTCGATGGCCCTGGTCACGTCGGGAAGCGCACCCCCTTGGAAATAGGCAATCGGCAAGTGTCGCACATTGCAGCCCAATAAGTCAATATTCCTTAATTAGCAATGCGCGCTGCGCAACGAATGCAGGACACTAAAACGAGATGTTCAAGTGTCTCACAGGAGCCACAAAACGTACACGACGGGCTGTCCACACGTCCTTGTCGGTATAGGCGTTCGCGCACCAACACAGACCCAGCCCTTAACTTATATAGGAGTACTCTAGCACGACGGGGCAAGCTTCGACCACGAACACGGGGAGGGAACGATCCGTCTGCAACACGCCGGTCTGGGTGCTGCTTTAGGAGGGGTCGGCGTATCAGGAGACGAGCGTTTTCAAACATGCAGGAAATGTCAGGGCAGTCACATTCGTGGTGGGCACAATTTGAAGCAAGACGATCAGCCTCTTCATTTCCAGCGATGCCCACGTGCGAGGGTATCCACTGGGCAATGAGGGACACTTAATTAAGGTACTGCTAATTAAGACACTCGGACCCATCGCCTTCGTTCAGATGTCGAACCCTTGATCTTTGGAGGGAGTCGAACCCACGACCTTGCGTTGTGCGCACCTTGTGACGAACACCGTTGGTCACGTGACGTCGCCGCGCTTCTGCTGTCATGGCTGCAATACTTCCGCATTCATACACACACGGATAACTAAGTACCCCTTGAATTTTTTGGCACGTTTTGTTCAACTATGCAGAGGCGCCGAAATAAAGAGAAAAGAAAAAAAAAACCCCGCAGTGGGAGTGTACTCACACGACTTTATTTCGCATTGACAACCCTCCACAAATAATCACAACCAAACATCAACAAACAAACAAAAGTGGGCATCAAAATACCGTGGGTTGAGCGAAACGTACAGAAACGCCTTCGAGAACCCCAAGGGACTTCGGACCGGCATTTGTGTGCCATTGTTCTAGGCGGTACCTCATTAGCACAATTTCTGGTCGCACGCACTTGCGCGCCAAGTGCCAAGGCTGAGGAATGCGACGAGCGGAGCCTTTCCGCTGTGCAAAAAAGCTCGGCGGCCCCGGTATAGGGGCTCGATGCGTGAGCCGGCGCAGTCGGAACAGGGCCCCTCTCAGGCTTGTGCACGAAGCAAGCGCACAGGCACTTAGAAGGATGCGTGCGCTTTATTCTTGCTTTGGCGAGAGTCGGCAGCAGAGATGAGCACAGAATAACGGCGTTCAATGCATGGCGCGGCACTAAGCGAACGAAGCTCTTCGCTCGCTGTGTCACATATAAAGAGAATCAGTAGCGGCGATAAATCTTCAACAGCCACAGCTTTGACATTTGCAGCTCTTACACCCGTTATTATAAGTTCCCAGCTTATTATGCAGGACGCGGAATACACCGAGTGTTCATCAGGGAACACGCGAGATGTTTTGCTAAAGGCCGTGAGGCGGCTGCGAGCGTGCGAGTTCTGTGCCGGTTCAACGGTGTCGCCTCTCCTTTCACGGGCCCACTTTCCACTTTGTTCTCAGGAGTAATCTGATGTTAACGATGGGCTGTTAAGAAGCACGAGTCATTTGGTACATGCTAACAATGAAGATTTACATGAAAAAAAAAAACAAGCGTTACGCAAGCAGACGCTTTACTTTTTAGGGGCGAAGCTCCTTAGGGTGTGGGTCTGTCCCTCCTCTGTAGTATGTAGTTGTAGTAGGTAGCCACGTCTACTTTTATGAAAAAAAAATCCGAATGTTGTGTCCGTAGCGCGCAATCGAACCAGGGACCCCTCGCTTCCGAACGCGCGGCGCTAACCACTACGCCACGAACCACGATGACAATAAATACCCAACATTAACGAAAGACTGCGCGTTTCTAACGCGTTTGTGCTAGCGCGTTACGGCCCGTGTAAGAAGCTGGTGTAAGACGCTGTGGCCTCACCGCCTTACCCCCGTATTCATAAACGCTCCTCGACTTGAACTTGACTTGCCACCGCCTTGGGCAGCGCGTTCGAAACGCGTTGAAGGCGGTGGCAAGTCAAGTTCAAGTCGAGGAGCGTTTATGAATACGGGGGTTATACTCTCTCAGCAGTCATGTGATGGCGTGGGCAAACGCGGTGCACGTTCCGGCATGTGTAAACGGCTGCGTTAGACGCTGTGGCCTCTCCCCCTTACTAGAAGTACTGCACGTTTCTAACGCGTTTGTGCTAGCGTCCCCTTAAGCGGGAGATGGTGCAATTATAATGAAGGGCGCTGTTATAAAATAGGAATGACGTCACATATGGCGCGTGTCATTGGTGGAAGTCAATCGTTCGATTTAGTGCGGCGAGACTGGGCGAATTACACGGAAGATTCACGGTTTACCGATGATTCCCTCCGGAGCTTCGCCCACTCATCATCATTCACCCCGTGGATATGCGGTGTTTTTTTCTTTGTTTCTATAACGTTTGGTCTTAGCAGCCACGAAAAGAACTTAGAGTCGGCATGCGTTCGTTCTGACACCGTTAATACCACATCGCCTTTACTCGCTGGAGCTTTTGCTGGGGGTGAATGCGCGCATGCTCAGTGACTCACATCAGCCAAGAGCATAGCCTCTCCATTCCATCGGTCGCATCTCTAATGCTTGAGCGAGAGATGGCGGCGGTGATAATTTGTCTGAGGGGCCGGAAGATAAATGGGATAGAGCGGAGCGTATCCTGTGCACCGCTCCCGCCTTTGTTCTTAAATTGTTGAACCGGTCCCGCTTTATCCCACCGCAATTTTCGACCGCTCGTAGTTTCCAATGCAAAACGCTGCAACTTACATTGCCGGAGGGATCGCAGTGCGCGGAGTGTCGTATAGGCCGCGAGCGGGAATCGCCGCCCAAGTCTTCGTTTTCTCTCGCGTGCGGCGACAGTCAGCCCGAGTCATGCCGATGGTGCGCGCAGCGATTGTTATCGATTTGCTGCGCGCCGCCTCCAGCTCGCAGCGGTACACGCCGGCGGATTTATTTTACGACGCGCCCGTAAAAGAAACAAGAGGCCATAGCGCGCGCTTTGCCGCGCCAACGAGGGCCCCTGAGCCGAAGCAGCAGCAGCAGAGGCAGAAACGAGATTTCCGCGCGCTGTGTTTCTCCGCTAAGCTTTGTTTTTCCGGCGATGTCGACCTCCTGGCTGTTCGCAGTAAACAGCAGCGCCGAGGGTTTGGCTTCGCTCTAAGTGGCTCTCGAGTGCGCTGTTCCCCACCTCTAGCCGCCTCCGGCGCGCGCGCACCACCACGGCGCCTGCTGCACAGGGTGTGCGTGATCAAAGCTTTCGGCTGCGCGGTACTGCCAGCCTGCACTGCATCTCCAGACAGGTCCCCCTTCGTCTTGCACCTTGTCGCGTCCGCTTTAATTACCCGAACAAGTGTTGCTAGCGCGATGGCAAAAAAAAAGGCCCTGAATTCAGAATTAAAATATCGACGACTACAGGCAAGAAATAACAAGATAGCAACCAGACGGAGCCCTCATTGTTACAACGTGTTGGGAAGAATATTTGATAGGGACTTCATGGCGAGGTGGAGGTTCCTCAGCTTTGTGAATGGGGACAATCAATCAATCAATCAGTCAATCAATCAATCAGTCAGTCAATCAATCAATCAATCAGTCAGTCAATCAATCAATTGATCGATTAAATTTATTCAAAACAAGTCAGCACAATCACAAGGGCTTGTGTGCGTTGCTGGGCAGCAGGTACATAGCTAACTCTGTATATGATCATTGTGTTGACCCTAAAACAAAACTAGAAGAAAAAGAACAAAGAGAGAAATATAAAAGAAATATGTTCAGCAATTTAACGAAAACATAAGTCCGACCTACAAAGTAACGGAAAGAGCCTGGGCCATTTTCCCTCTTGGCAACGCAGCGCTCCGCAAATCGTGACTATACTTAATCGAATGCTGGCAGTGCCTCTGGGTGCCTGTGGGACTGGCAGGCGATAATGTGTCTATCTTTCTCACGCCCACACGCACACTCTGCGCATGACTCAAAGTATATGCGTGGGTGACTGCAGTCGAGAAAGACGCACCATATTGCACACATTATGCGTATTTTTCTTCACGGCAAGTCGCAAACACCATAATAGTTACCCAGCGAGGCTTACGTTTGCGACGTAGCCGTCAGCATGTATCTATCTGCCGAAATCCTCCTATTCGCAGAACTTCAATTTGTCTAATAGATGACCTTGCTAAAGGGAAGTAACTTGCATTACTTCGTGTTAGCCGCATCGGCAATGATAGAGCGGTATAAGGCTATGCTAATATACTTTAGAGAGAGAAAAAGTTCAATGAGAGCTGGGGACGTTAGCCCA